>NW_027110990.1:68373-72868 GCF_000696795.3 Halyomorpha halys | reverse complement strand
ACATATGGAATTGAGCTCTTGGGCTCTACCAAACCATCAAATTCCTCCCACATCCAATCCTTACAATCCAAAATCCTACGTAAAACCTTGATGTTCCTCATTACGTTACAAATAAACTCATTCACAAAGACCTAACATCCCATTCGTTGCAGAATTACCTTTAAATTACCTTTATAATTACCAGAATTACTTTTTATTCCAAACTCCCTAACCCATTAATTCTTAATCTTTCATCCTTAACAATCCCTGATAATCCTCCGAGGCGTCTGAAAAGAAGATGGCCACGGGACCTTCTAATTTAAATTAATGTTTGAAGTACTACCAATGGGTGGTTCCTTCCCAAGATTTTCAAGTGTATATGAAACATACTACATATTTACCTATTGTATTATTTTGTACAGTTGTTAATTCTTACTAGATTCCAAGTAAGTCTCTTGTCAAAATGGAGTCCTAAGTATCTAATCTGTTCAACAGGCGTTAGTGGACTATGTAGAAAGGATACGGATAAGGAGGGTAGAGGTTTATGACGGAGAGTAAAGGTGATCTGATGGGATTTGTCAGGATTTATTTTGATTCGCCAGTTTTGACATTGAAACTTCATGTTATTGTTTACTTCTTAGTTTGTATTAAAGTAATTTAATTTATTATTACAAAATGGCTAAATTAAGTGAAAAGTGGAAGTTGTGTGAAGTTTGACTAGTGAGTGCCTAGTTGATCTTCCAACATGTGAGGAAGAGAATCAAGAGGTGCTATTTGACAACTTTCATTACATTATTATTATAACAATAATACATATTAAAAAAGCAACTCAAGTAACCTAGCACAACAAACAAAGCGGTGACGAGCTCAGCTGGTCTGTCGCGTGAAATCATTATCCATTTAGCAGACCTAGAAATTCTCAACCATGTTATATCGTTTTAACGTGCTAAACGATGGAAATATTTCTCCATTTAATATGTTAAACTAAATCACGAATACCCCTAATTATGTTAAACTCCCTAGCTACCTTAACCCAAACTTGCTACTAGCATTGCTTCCTCTTTACTTCCTGATAATCCTCAGGCGTCTGAAAAGAAAAGAGCCTCAAGATCTACTCTAGAAATTTTATTGGAGTTCTACCAATTTGTAAATTATCCACAAAAGTATGTCATTGTAAAATAACTCACATCACATAGGTATAATCTTAATTTAATGATGTTGTAAATTTAAATAAAATAAAATATTGGGCCATAAAGATAAAATTTATTTTCTAATAAGTTAATCTTGCTGTATTGTTTATTTACATAATTATACTCAAAATTTAATCCAAAATTATTTATATAAGTGATGTTTTTTTTTCATTGGCACGACAGACCGTTGAGGTCCAAGGCTTCGTGCTTGTACTTAAAAATTACATCCCGCGTTATTACATTATAAAAATGAACTTGCTGTTTTAAGAAAAATTGCTGAACTGACCGTCTCCTCGTCGTTCTGACGGTAAAGAAATTCTTCTAAAACTTTTAATTAATTTTTTTTAAATAAATAATTCAAATTTTATCCATTATAGTCTCAAAACCTTTTATTTCTCTTATAAGTCCGACGTTTCGGCCAATCCGGCCATCTTCAGGGACAATCTACTACAAAACTGCTTTAATTACATGTATGATCCTACAAACATTTCAAAATACTTATCATTGTTATTTTTAATATACCTTACCTTAATACAACTTTGAAACTATATAATTTAAATTTTTTTTAACTCCATGGCTATTCTGCCCAGGTCAAAAACATCAATTTCTATGAAACATTAAAAACATTAGGTAAAAGATATTTTTTTGTTAATAAGTATATCCCACATATGTTTAATTATCTCATTAGTCAAATATTCACTTAACAAAATCAAAATCATTTATCATCAGACACTATTCCTTAAAATTTTTATCACAACAATGCTTGTAACCTTCCTCCACTCAGTTCAAGCATTTAAAATTATTTATCATAACTACATTTTTGTCAATTTTCCTCTTTATTTCATTAGTAAAATTCCTAACAACGCTAATTATAATTATCCACATTCAGTTTATCCAATATTATTCATAAATTAATCTTACTTAATATCTCTGCATAGTGTTGGTTTAAGTTTCTTGTATTTGTTTTGGAATTCACTGTATAATCAATATTTTCAGATATGTAAATGGATTCAAGTGTTTTCCTATTGAATGTATTATTCTCTTTATGTAAAATGATTGTATTTTCAAAATCAAAAATATGTTGGTTTTTGGTTGCATGCTGTACTAGTGCCGTTTTATTTGGATCCTTTTCCTTGTTTTTCAAATCATTATTGTGTTGATAAATTCTGTAACCCAATAATTGCTTTGTCTCACCTATATATTGCTATGTATTGACAATCCGGGGTATTGTTAAGGTGTTTCGTCATCTGCCCCTATACCTGGTCAGGGTATCCTTCTGGGAAGCTTTTAGCATCTTCGGATATGAAAACATCTGTATTAAGTTTGTCACATTACCAGAGGCCTCTGAGAAAATTAGATTGGCTATCCTTTAAGTGTTCTAACAAAAATGATAGCTTGTGACGAGGGACCAGAATCAAATTAACCAGTTGGAGGCCCTTCCTGGACAAGTCAAACTTTTTGTTACACATCCTCGGCCCTGAGGAGGGGGACGCCTGCCTCGGGAGTCTTCGGACATCGATAACCAATCAGAGAAGAGATTTAAAAATAAGGTAACGCCCCAAAAGGGAAGTGGGAGAAAAATACAGAGGAAATCGACAAGAGAAGAACAGTCACACTCAACAGGAAGGCTGAGACGGAGGGATGGACTTAGACCAGACGAAGGCCACGAGACCTGGACATCCCTGATGAAACAGAAGACACCTATGGCACTACATCCCACGGCATCAGCAGCTATAAGTATAAATTAACTAATAAGTAATCATGTAATAATCTATATTTTATGGCAACCTTTATCTGAATCATTTGAATCATTTTAACCATAATAACAAATTGTAAATAAATACTTAGTTTCGTTATATAGTTCATATACTGTTATATATCCCAATATATCACTCTTTATTATCCTATATAATCAATGGTAAGAACATTTTATGAATATAAAGGTATTTAATTGGTAAACCGGTAAACACACAAACAGCCTTTGGAAAGGAATCCAATTATAATAATAGTTTTTTAGGAGTCAATTTATAATCAATTAATTAACTTATTTTTGGATAATTGCTTTCAGCAATTATCCTGGCATCCCAAGTAAATCTGCTACTAGTACATAGCAATATATAGCTGGGCAATTTAGACAGGGAATTTTATATATTAATCCTGATTGATTTCTTGTATCAATTTTGTCCTTTAATATACTTTTAATTAAGTTTATAAATGAATAAGTTTTCGACATGCTCAGAAGAAACGGAAATATATATATGTATATAAAAGAAATGTTTTATATATTTGATTTTGACTCAAATATTAAATATAAAGAATATTGCAATATAGAATAGGTAACGACACACTTGCCTCAATTTAAGCTTTTAGCATTAAACTCTCTTGGACATGAGAAAAGGCGACCTAAGAAGTGAACCACCCACTCGGTCACAAATAGTGCCAAAGAGGTTGAGATACTGTCGAAGTGGAAGACAATGAGGCAGGCCGTGCAGAGTACAGCCACTGGAATATATCCTACAGCTGGAGATCCAGATTCCGGGGAACTTTCTCCAGCAACAGGAACTGACCCACATCTGGAAGCAGTTCCCGTTCACCTCCGATCATCGCCGTCGTCGATAAATCACGATGTCTGTCCTCATCAGGAGTTCTTCAGCAGGGGGTCAGTTGTCCAAATGGAGTTCCTGGTAGCGATGTAGTGGTTATATTGATAATGAATCGCAGGAAGGGAGTATCTAAGTGATATCGTATTGTAATAGGTTATTTTAATAACCTGTGAATTTAATATTTATTACAAAGATTTCTGACTTTGTATTCATAATAAAGAGGGTAACATAATATGTTATCGAGATATCAGTCGGTAGATTATTCTTTTTCTGTGCGATCAACTGTCTCATTGTTGTTTATAGTTTTAATCATTGATAGGTAATATGTTAATATGATGTGATGAAAATATGTTAATGTAAGATATAAGATGATATCTATGATGTGATGTGATTGCTTTCCTTTTTACCCGTTACTATCCATTAAGTTATCATCTTAATATATTATTGTTTATATTATATTTCATGAATACATATTACAATTCTACACTAGAATACATATTACAATCTTATTCTAGAATACACATTACAAATCCTATCCTAGAAAATATATTTCAATACTAGAATACATTTTACAATCCTATACAAGAATACATATTACAATCCTATACTAGATTACATATTACAAATCCTATACTAGAATACATATTACAATCCTATTCTAGAATACACATTACAAATCCTATCCTAGAATACATATTACAATACCAGAATACATTTTACAAT
>NW_027110990.1:51573-67678 GCF_000696795.3 Halyomorpha halys | reverse complement strand
TATACAAGAATACATTTTACAATCCTATACAAGAATAAATATTACAATCCTTTACTAGAATACATATTACAATCCTATACTAGAATACATATTACATTTCGTGTATTATCTGTGTTTGAACTAATAATTTTATTATTCCTAATGAAGAGTTCGAAAATTTCATGAATGGACAATTTTCTTTAAACCCTTTCATATATTTAACTACAATTGTTCTTAACCCTCAGAAATTTATAGAATAGATTTCTTGTATTTCAAAACATAAATATTTTGTTTTTTAATAATGTATGATTTAATTATAAATCTAATATTTATTTTTAAATTAAAAAAGAAAGAAAAAAATTAACTAAAATAAAAATGTATTAATTGAATATCTAATAAAGGATTTATAAGTATGCAACACAATATATTTGCTTTCCAAATATATTTTCTTTTTATATATAATATTGGTATAAAAAAATTAAGTTTGTACGCCTACAACACATGAAGCGTTAGGGGTGCAGTACAATGTAAAGAAGTGCTCTTACTCAACCAACGACTTTACAAGGAGGTGATTTATAATTACCTTCGACCGCCAGATTTTTACGTAATGTAATAGGTACCCACTTTATGAGGCTGCAGGGACTTTGGTAGGCTCCCAAACCGATAGAGCTGACTCACGGCAACAGTGAAACAGAAAATAATTATCTATCACAGCTGGATTCAAACCCTGGTCCATTTAGTTAGTTGCACAGTGCTTTACCAATAAGCTACCCACTCCCACATAATATTGATATATAGTATAATATTATTTTTTTGGCGCTATAGATTGTGAGGATCTTGTGATCCTCTTAAGGACAATATCTCTTGTACATACAGCCTGGAAGGGGTAACCCAATCTCATGCAGCTACGAAATACAGTTTCGAAGGTAATGCATCAATCTAGCCATAGCTCCCAACTGTGTACTCGGGTCCAAGAATAGTAACAAATCAATTTAGATCCTTGGGTTATGACAGTTCAGAGTCAGTAGGCGTCCTATATTTCTTTCACTGAAGAAGACCGTCCTTCGCCTAATTTCCAGGCGGCCATTTGACATCCTGGAGGACCACAACGCGATAACCGATTAAGGTAGACAGAGTAGAGTTGTCAGTCCTACGTCCGGCCGGTGTGAGTTGCCTCCAATAAACTGACGGAATTGCTCCCTGAGGGGAGAGGAGCAAAGGGTGTGTGATGGGAAGCTTTTTGATGATTTAACCGCATTGGTCGGCTAATGACGTTTTACATTTGTAGGTCTCGTGGCCATCTTCTTTTCTGGAGCCTCGGAGCATTGTCAGAATTGAAAGAGGAAGCAAGGTTAGAAACTAGTGGATTTGGGTTGTTAGGGAGTTTATAATGGAAGGAATGATATCAGGTTAGGGCTAGATCGGTTACATAGGGAACATTAAGGTCTTTAAGGATGATTTTATTTGTGACAAAGTAAGGAGCATTGAGGATTTTACTTCTCGGAATTCCCTACCAGCCTTTTAGCGCCTTTCACTACCGCTGATGGGTCAAATTTAACAACAAAAACTATTTACGTCATTAGTCGATGTTATTGCTAAAGGTGCAAACTAAGCCATTTCGACGGTTATGTAAAATGAATCCAATGTTTAAAATTACAATTTTATCTTTGAGAATACCAAATGCTCATAAAACCAACATCGTAAAAATCAATTGTTTGTTAAAAAATGAATGGAATACTGATTACTTTGCATTCTTGAAAGCTGTGTGAGTGGCATTCCAAGTGGCAAGTGCCCAGGATTAAGGATTATCCTTGTGAATTCCACCTAGAAGGAATACAAATGGACATTTTTAGCAATATCAGCTGTCTTTCGCCTGATTGGAATCGATTATATCTGATTGATCGATGGGCCTAGTTCCATAGATATTATCCTCCAGTAAGAGTCATTCTCTTGAGTAAATTTTAACTTTCTTTAATAATACTAACAGAGAGAGAAATACTTTATTCATTCATGCTGCCTAAATACATCAGGTTGCAACATACACAGCGTACTCATCATCCGTAACCGGACATATATAAATTACATATAATTACATGGTATAATAAAATAGAAAGAAAACAGTTTTTTTCCCTACAGTTTCACTTTCAGTCTATACGCCAAACACAAATACTTCAATTCATTCCTTTTTTTCTTTCCCTTTTCTGTTCCTTCAATTTCACCATTTCACAATTTTTCACAAATTCACTCTCCCGAATTCACTCTTCTAGATCCTCTCCAGTGACCCGCTAAACAAATTCACTATTAGACGGCAATGTGAGATCAGACCATTAATAATAGGCACAGCATTAGATCAGTTTACCAAAAAACAAACAGATCAATACATTCTACGAGAGCTAACATATAGATTCAAAGGAAAATATAGTAAGAAGCCGGTTACAAGAAACACTTGAATGGATAAATAAGTTTTTAAAAAATAAATAAATAATAGTAATAATAAAATAAAATAATTTTCTGAATAAATAAGTTAAAACACACAAATCGACAGGTCCACATATTAAAATAAATAAATAAAACAATGGATAATCTCCGAGCTAATTCCATGAAGGTGATGGTGTATGATCTCCAGGGAGTCCAAAATAATATTTTCTGCTAAGATCGCAATATCCCCGATGCTAACACCTAGGCCTTCTAAGAAACTCCTTGTTCTATCTGGTATTGTTCTGCGAGATCCAAACCAGAGGCCTCTCACGGTGAACTCTCTCTCTCCGAAGGTCTCCCGGAATTTTTCCTTAAGGAAAGGGACGCATTTTTCATATATTTCCTTTTTTTCCCTTTCCACTCCACTATAAAAAAAATATGTGTCGTTCGTGATTACTTTTTTATGTATTTAAAAAAAAATAATTATCACGTATTGTAAAGGGTAGTTAATTAATTATTCTTCGTTTCTTTGTTATTATAATAGAAGCTTAAAAAATGTTGTTCTGCAGTGATTTTTTTTTATTTTAGTGAAACCCTAGACGTTAGGAACTAAACGCGAAAAGAAGCTAATTAGATCTCATTAGTGCTAATGACCCGATATAACGTTTCCATACCATCTTAAGCCATAACGTAAAGGCTTAATAACAACACGCACTGACGAATTCATGTAGAAAACATTATCAGTCGCCCGGTCACGAAAATGATTTGGAATCGGACGTTTTCCTTTAGAAACCTGAAGAGAAGAAGAAGCTCGCCTTGGAAGGGATATCTCGAATGAGGTTTAATAAGACTGAAAGTTCTTCGAGATGGAAATTTCGGAGAAGGACCTCAGCGACTGGATTCTAGGTCAAAGCTGATTGGCTGGAGGAAATTCTTTCCAAATGAAGAGAAAATGGCAGCCTCAATACAGCACCCGCATTTTCCAGAAATACGATTTTCTGCTCACTGATGTCTTCCAGTATGTAATATATTTCCTTAAATATATTTTCAGAATTCTCAATTTCCAAATTCTGAAGTTGAATGATACAGAAATCTAAATCATATTCAATAATCATTGATGTTTATTTTTTTCCAACTACCATTATTGGAATACATTTTCTACAACCATTTAAAGGATTAAATTTTACAAATTTTGATAAATGATAATAAATGAGCTGAAGATTATCAAGAATTGTTAAGGATTAAAGATTAAGAACTAATGTGTTGGGTTGGGTAAAGAATTATAGAATCAGAGGAGGTGTATTTATTTCGGACCAAATTTGCAACGAATGAGATATTGGGGTCTTAATGGATGAGTTTATGTGTGCTGTAATAAGGAGCATCAAGGATTTCAGATTGTAAGGATTGGATATGGGAGGAATTTGATGGTTTGGTGGAGTCTCAAAGGTTAATTCCGTATCTCTAAATAGGTCTGATTATCATTAAATATAGGAGTTTTTCGTAGTAAATGGGAAGTTTAGAGGGTTTATTATAATAATCGGAATCTACGAGCAGTTTCTTGTCGTTTCAGTCTTGTATGAGTATACAAAGTAAATCTCTTGTAAAGATGGAGTCCTAAGTAGCGAAAATGTACAGGGATATTAAATAAAAGATACAATAGGGCAGGAGGGTAGAGGTTCACGACTCAGAGTAAATAGTACAAGAGCCGAGAAGAAAAAAAGGCAGTTATCACACGCCAATTTCTGATTACTTTAATGAAAACTATGTATAATTACTAATCAAAACTGATGAATCTGCCAAGTATAGGTAGTGGGCATAAAAAATGGCAGCTGTTTCAAAACCTTGAAAAACATTAATTTTTCATTCGGAGCTTAAAAACTACCAACAACACTAGAAAATCTAAAAAAGTATTATTTAAAGAAGAGTAAATTTGCTGAAATATTAGCCCTAATAGAGCTATTTACGTTCTATAGTTCTCGAGATATAGTTTTTTTAAAAGCAACATTTCTTAAAAATCTACTGAAAGATTAGTAGTTAGTTAATTTATTTTGAGAAATCTATATCTCAGAAACTATGTGGCGTATTGATGTCTATTATACCTCAAATCAAAGCTAGTTTAACGTACTACAAAGTAATTTATGACCTTTATCTTCGTAGGAATAGTAGTTTTCATTTGCTAAAAAAAATTGATTTATAGTTGTTCTGACAGTAAGTTTGATTTATGAAAAACTTTATTTCAGAAACAATAGAACGTACAGATGTCTGTCTGCCCCGAAGTAGCGAAAATGTACAATCGTAATTACTAGTCAAAACTGACGAGTCTGCCATGTATAGGTAAGGGGAATAAAAAATGGCGACATTCTAAAAACGTTAAAAATAATTCATTTTTCATTCAGAGGTCTATATCTTTAAAACTACCAACAACAATAGAAGATCTAAAAGAGCATCATTTAAAGTAGAGTAAATGTGCTAAACTGTAAGCTCTAATAGAGATATTTAAGTTCAATAATTTTCGTGATATAGCTTTTTAAAAAGCAATCTTTAAAAATTAAATTTAAAAAAAAAATGTTTGCTTTTAGATCTCCAGTAATGCTAAGTATTATTTAATTTATTAAAATTATAAAATTGTTCATTGATGAAAAGAAATTTAAATACAAATAAAAAAAAATACTGTTTGTATGGATTTATTCAAAACGTAATAAAAAAAAAAAAAAAAAAAAAAAAAGTTACCAACAAAAAGTATATTATACATGCTTCTACTAATAATATTTTTTTTTATTTTTTAATTATTTATTTATTGTTATTTACAACTGTAGACATATTTACACATCAAGTAAATTTTCTGTAAGTGATATTATGACATGTGGAGAATCTACCCATTGATAGAACTCCAGAAACATTTCTAAAGACCTCGGGGCCATCTTCTTTTCAGACGTCTAGGAGGATTGTTAGGTAGTGAAGAAGAAGCCAGGTTAGAAACGAGTTGGTTTGGGTGGTTGGGAAGTTTATTATCGAATGATATCTGGTTCTGGCCAAATCGGGAACATATGGGACATTGAGGTCCTGATGGATGATTTGATTTGTGACAAAGTAAGGAGCATTAAGGATTTTACGAAGGATTTTGTACTGTAAGGATTGTATTCAAGAGGAATTCGATGGTTTGGTGGAGCCCCATAGCTCAACTCCGTATGTCCAGATAGGCCTTATAACAGTTATGTAGATTAGTCTTTTGTAATGGATTGGAAGTTTGGACCGTTTGTCTAGTAAATGTTGTAATAGTCGAAATCGACGAGCAGTTTCCTATCTTTTCAGTCTTGTATGAGGATTCCATGTCAGTCGTTTGTCCAGATTTCTACTAATAATTAAATTGGTTTTTCCGAATCAAATGGTTTATACGATAGATATTATGTATTTTTAATTACAGCAAAATATATTATAAATACATCCATGGGGATTAGATTATCGTATATCGAAAATAAAAATTTCCACTTTCGTTTACACGGTGATTACAATTACTTGCCTATAAACACATGTGCATTTTTATTTGAAAACATGTTATATTCTGATGAGTTTTCTTAAAACAGTATTATTTTTTTTTAATAAGTTTAGATTACTGAGGTAACACTATATTTTCTTGTTTGCTTTACTATAATTGTGTCAACTTCGTTAGTAGCTATCGTAAGCGCTGACACAGATTGTCTTGAGGCCATTAATATATGATGCCACCGTCTCACGGGGCCGTGGCGTGCCCACTGGTAATATCGATAGCAACTAGATTAATGCCGAGTTGGCGTGAAGGTATCGATGCTTCTCGTCTAATTGATATATCGATTTTGTTATTAAGTCAGCTGTCTTCGATAATGGATGGGCTATTGGCTTGGGATAGAACTCTTACCTCATCTTCTTCAACAAGGAAGTAAACGTTGTCTTAGTTCGGAATTTCACTGCCGGTCAAACGTTCAGATTAAAAAAGTTTTGAACCCAAAAAATTGAACTTTAATACAACAAAAATGCTAATATAACTTTGGAGAATCATAGTAAAAAAAAAATAATCCCTGAAAATTAATTAATGAGGTGAAATTCGCAGACACAATTATTTATTATTTTTTTTTTTTTGGAATTGATAGATTTGTTTATTGATAGATATTACAATCTGCCACACAGTAGTGGGCAATAGGTAATAGTGATGAATGCTCTCATACATACCAATATAAAATAAAAAAAAAATAATAATAATAATAATAAAAAACTCTCTTAAAATATATACAAACAAGAGAATAGACATGATGAACATAATCAAACTATCTGTATGAAAAATAAATAAATAAAATAATATATACAATATTTACACAATTGACCTGAGGATCCCTTAGCCCACTTTATCCCCCACGTGTGAGGAGTAGAAAGATCCCAGCGCATCCCTCTCGCTGCATCACTAGGTAATGAGCCAGTGGAGGCTGAGCAAGTGCGCTAAAGCCGCAAACACTCAACTTGAGTGGAGAATCTGACCATTGCCAGAACTCAAATTGTCCATTTTTATTTTAATAAGTCTCTTGGCCACTGCCGTTTCAACCTCCTAGGTGGGCTGTAGGGATGGGTGGAACAAGATAAGGTTTGAACCAAAGCATTAGGATGGTTGGAAAGGTTTATATGGAATTTTGAGAATTTGGTTGGTATGTGATAAGGACAAAGGGGATATGCAGGTCATGGTGTAGGGTTCTGTTGGAAACGTAGTAGGGTGCATTAACTAAGGTTCTAAGGATTTTGGATTGAAAGGATTGGATACGTTTGATGTTCGACGGTGTAGCTGTTCCCCAAAGTTCAAGTCCGTAGGTCCAGATAGGTCGGAGTATAGTCTTATAAATTAGTAGTTTGTTTTCTAGTGAAAGATGAGAGGTCCGGCTGAGCAGTCGGTATAGTTGGCTGGATCGTCTGTTGAGTTCTTTTTTTTTTAGTCTAGTATGTTGGTTCCAGGTGAGTCTTTTGTCCAAAATGAATCCGAGGTATCGCATTGTGTCGGATCTGGGAAGAGGTATATTATTAAGAGTAACAGGTGGACAGAAGCTGCAGACACAATTAGCGAAGTGTAATTCAATGGGCTCCAAACTTTTTTAAATTGAAATTTAACCCAAGTACTCAACTTAATAATATATTAAGTTTTAATAGCTCCAGTACTGTAATAAGTAATAATAAAATATACGAACAAATATTATACACTTTTACTTATATTTTCACGATTTGATATTGATTAGCTGACATACCAACAACTCCTAACACTATCCTTACCACGTATGCTGATGACAATCCTCGAAGAATGGTGTCGAAATTTGAGGATAAAGATAAATCCCAACAAATCACATTTACTCTTCGTCGTAAACCTGCCGACTGCCCTACAGTATACTTTAATAATGTGGCTCTTACCCCTGTAGAAGAGATTCGTTATCTTGGACTACATCTGGAGAAACGACTAACATGGAATCCTCATAGAAGACTGAAAAGACAGGAAACTGCACGTCTGTTTCGACTATTACAGCACTTACTAGACAAACGGTCTATACTTCCAACTCATTACAAAAGACTGATCTACATGACAATAATAAGGCCCATCTGGACATACGGAGTTGAGCTTTGAGACTCCACTAAACCTTCGAATTCCTCTCGTATCGAATCTTTACAAACCAAAATCCTTTGTAAAATCCTCAATGCTCCTTATTTTGTTACTAATAAAACCATCCATAAAGACCTAAATGTTCCTTATGTAACCAATCTAGCCCGAACCCGATATTATTCCTTCCATAATAATCTCCCTAACCACCCAAACCCTCTCGTTTCTAACCTTGCTTCCTCCTCCATTCCTGGCAATCCTCCAAGGCGCCTGAAAAGAAGATGGCCTCGTGACCTTATATTGTAAACTGTTTTTAAAGTTCTACTACTGGGTAGTTTCTCTACATCCTGTATCATATCATTATGTCATTATGATCAAATTTACTGGTTGTATATTTTATACAGTTGTAAATATCAACAAATAAATAAAAAAAAAAAAAAAGATATTGAATAGTAGATGATATATACATATATTGTACAAAAACGGTGGAGTGCCAGGGGCGCAGTACTTTATAAAAAAGTTACTAGAACAACGGTTGGAGGTGATTTTTTGGGCGAAGTCTCGCTCTACCGCTTTCGATTTTTATCCAATTAAGGGTTGTCATGAAGCTGGGGAGACCTCGGAGGGCTCCTGAACCCAAAGGGCTGACTTAAGGTCACAGTGAAACAGTAAAAATTATCTACCACAGCCAGATATTAAGCTGGGTCCTGGGCGTTAGTGTATTACCGCTCAGCTACCCGCTCCCACTTACTTTACATGAAACAATATAAGCAATTGATAAATAGATATTACTGTATGAAGTGAGCCTTCAACCTAAGTTTAGGCGTGACTTTACTGAAGAAGGCTGGTTGGGTATTATTAGTAGACTAAATTTGAAATTAATTGCAAAGAAAATAATACATAAATTGACATAAAAAAAATCTATCGAATAATTTACACATGGCTGTTATATAATTATAAATAATTTCTGGTTAGAAGAGGTTAATGGATTTAGATCTGGGGTGTATTGAAATTGCAGTTAATAGTAATGATGATGAAGAAGTAAAGGATACCGAAGGAAATGAACTTCCATGATTCCTTCTTCTCCTCCACAGAGGGGGCTCTATTGCCGGGGAGTCACTTACTGAATACTCTACTCACGTATGATAATTTTCATTAAAGAAGGGAACATTTGGGTTGAGATGAAATGAATCACTCATCTCTTAGGTTTTTTTCTCTCCACCGAGGGCGCTAGGGGAGGCAAGGTTCTACTACTGGCCACTCGGGGCACTAGACATTAGGGGTATTCATGATGTGTTAAATGTTAAATGTTTTACCATGTTAAATGTTATAAGTATACGATTGTGAGCAGCCCTATTTAAAGTCATGATAAACGTTAAATGTATAAGAGCCCCTAGCGGATTTTCTCAGCAACTTGTTGTATAAGCCTTTATGTTTATAACCTTCCTTCCAGACCCTCATGTTATTGTTTATTTCAGTTTTGATTTAAGTAATTAATTACAACATGCCTAGAGTGAGTGAAAAGTGGAATTTGTGTGAAAGTTTAGCTTATGAAATGAAATGAAAAAATAACTTTATTCTGGGACATATGTCCCATAAGAATAATTACATAGTTCATATAGTAAGATTTTTTTCTGGCGAGCGTTTACAAATTTTCAGATAGTAGAATGAAATTACATTGTTTTTTTTTACTGTTTTTTTTTCTCAAATGTATCATTAAAATTATCCATTCTGGTTTAATAACAGCTGTCACAAGAACAAAAATGGCGGCGATCTCAACTGGTCTATTGTGTGACGTCATTCTCCATTTAACAGACCAAGTAACAGACTCTCAGCCATGTTAAATGTTATTTCGTTTTACCACGGTAAAAGAAGGCAATTTTTTTCTATTTAACATGAGTTTTTTCCATTTAACATGTTTAACCAAAGATCATGAATACCCTTATTATAGTGGGTGCTCCTTTTTGCTCCCTTGCTTTAGACTACACAATTTTTTTTTTTTTCCGATCTCTCTAAAACAGAAAAGAAAAGTGAATTAATAAGTGCATTTCTGCGAAAAAGAAAAGTAATTCGTGTTGGGTATTACCTTTTACTACCTTTGGTATTTTAAGGTTACCTGTTGTGTTTATTTGTTATTTATGAGATATCCATTCTAAAATGGTGCTATTTTAAATACGGAGGTGAGGGGCCTCCTCAAATACTACACAATTACTATACTCTCACGTATTATACATCAAACATATTATCCTGAATAAAAAAGAATTGTTTTGATACATTCAAGGCGGTGTTCTTCGAAAAGTAAAGTGGTAAGTGAAAGTTTTTTGATACACCACACCTGATTAATTTAACGTCTCAATAGAAATCACTATTTTTGATTAATGGATTTGTTTAAGGTTTATTGAGGCATGTTGAAACCTGCAGAGCAGAACCAGAAACAGAAACCACCGAAGAAGCTTAGAAATGACGCCACTTGCCCTATTACGGAGGCATTGCTATCCAGAAACAAATCGTGGATTCGTGCGGATCTTGAGATTGGTACAGCCACCTTCCAAAGAACCATTCCCCAAATGACAGTAATTTGAATCGAACCTGAGCCGGGGTAAAATTCACATGTTGTATCGTGTTTACTATTCAATCTTCGGCTTATCTACCTCTTTGTTTGGGAAATATTCGCTCGCATACTTTCTTAGATTATCTATAAATGGGATCTATGAAGCCGATCTTTACCGATAGATTGCGGAGTGGTTTGTTGTCTTGTCTCAGTTCTGTAGCAAAATTGCACAGATGCTGGCTTCATGTTCTTCGCTGATCACTATGTATTTAAGAAATTGTAATAGAGATCCAGGAAAACACTAAACACATTTTATGCATTTTACAAAATGGCATCAAAAAGAATTTAACTGTTTAAATTTAGTATAGTCTATGGAATTATTTCCTCTTCGTATTCCATAATCCTGACTTTTCCCCTTACATAAAGAAATAATATTTGGAAAACAATTTGTATTACCCTATCATTTTTAAGATTGGAGAATATGGTCCAGGGGGTGTGGTCAGCTATAAAAATATTTATTTATGCCAAAGTTTCGACCTAAGTTTCAGGTCTTCATCAGGACTATAGAACAAAAGAGATAACAACCATCATTTAGAGAAACATAAAATTGAAAAGAAATACTATACAAACAAATTTGGAGAGAAATTATACAAAGAAAAAGTAAACAAAGCAATATTTTCCAAATTTATATATAAGAAGATGGTCAGGGTTGCGGTCAAAAGAGAAATAAAAATAGTTTACAACTATTTATTTTCCAACGTTTCGCCCCACTTTGCAGGCTTCATCAGGGCTGTCCAAATAAATGAGTTGAACAGAATGAGTCTTTTCAACTCATTTATTTGGACAGCCCTGATGAAGCTCTACAAAGTGGGGCGAAACGTTGGAAAATAAATAGTTGTAAACTATTTTTATTTCTCTTTTGACCGCAACCCTGACCATCTTCTTATATATCAATTTTTACGGTCAACTATATATACATATATATTTTCCAAATTTGTTTGTTCACTATCTCTTTCCAATTTTATGTTTCTCTAGATGATGGTTGCTATCTCTTTTCTTCTATAATCCTGATGAAGACCTGAAACTTAGGTCGAAACTTTGGCATAAATAAATATTTTTATAGCTGACCACACCCCCTGGACCATATTCTCCAATCTTAAAAATGATAGGGTAATACAAATTGTTTTCCAAATATTATTTCTTTATGTAAGGGGAAAAGTCAGGATTATGGAATACGAAGAGGAAATAATTCCATAGACTATACTAAATTTAAACAGTTAAATTCTTTTTGATGCCATTTTGTAAAATGCATAAAATGTGTTTAGTGTTTTCCTGGATCTCTATTACAATTTCTTAAATACATAGTGATCAGCGAAGAACATGAAGCCAGCATCTGTGCAATTTTGCTACAGAACTGAGACAAGACAACAAACCACTCCGCAATCTATCGGTAAAGATCGGCTTCATAGATCCCATTTATAGATAATCTAAGAAAGTATGCGAGCGAATATTTCCCAAACAAAGAGGTAGATAAGCCGAAGATTGAATAGTAAACACGATACAACATGTGAATTTTACCCCGGCTCAGGTTCGATTCAAATTACTGTCATTTGGGGAATGGTTCTTTGGAAGGTGGCTGTACCAATCTCAAGATCCGCACGAATCCACGATTTGTTTCTGGATAGCAATGCCTCCGTAATAGGGCAAGTGGCGTCATTTCTAAGCTTCTTCGGTGGTTTCTGTTTCTGGTTCTGCTCTGCAGGTTTCAACATGCCTCAATAAACCTTAAACAAATCCATTAATCAAAAATAGTGATTTCTATTGAGTCGTTACATTAAATTAATCAGGTGTGGTGTATCAAAAAACTTTCACTTACCACTTTACTTTTCGAAGAACACCGCCTTGAATGTATCAAAACAATTCTTTTTTATTCAGGATAATATGTTTGATGTATAATACGTGAGAGTATAGTAATTGTGTAGTCTTTGAGGAGGCCCCTCATCTCCGTATTTAAAATAGCACCATTTTAGAATGGATATCTCATAAATAACAAATAAACACAACAGGTAACCTTAAAATATCAAAGGTAATACCCAACACGAATTACTTTTCTTTTTCACAGAAATGCACTTTTCTTTTCTGTTTTAGAGAGATCGGAAAAAAAAAAAAATTGTGTAGTCTAAAGCAAGGGAGCAAAAAGGAGCACCCACTATAATAAGGGTATTCATGATCTTTGGTTAAACATGTTAAATGGAAAAAACTCATGTTAAATAGAAAAAAATTGCCTTCTTTTACCGTGGTAAAACGAAATAACATTTAACATGGCTGAGAGTCTGTTACTTGGTCTGTTAAATGGAGAATGACGTCACACAATAGACCAGTTGAGAAGACCTGAAAGTAAGGTCGAAACGTCGCCATAAATAAATATTTTTTTATTTATTTATGTTGTTCTTTGCTGACCACACTCCCCGACCATCTTCTCCAATCAGTGATCTATGGTCAACTATCTACACCTCATTATTATTTTCAAGAAGTTAGTAGGGGAACAACTTCTTTATCCCTTATTTGTAGAAGAAGGATGCAAAAATACTCAAATAAACAAAACATATTTATTCGTACCTACGTTTTGAGCTGAACTTCAGGACATCAGGGCAAAAAAAGAAAACAAAAAAAGAGATATTAACCAACACTCAGAGAAACATAATTTTAAAAAAAAATTTATTTATTTATATTTACAACTGTACATAAAATACAACAAGTAAATTTTAGGAAATCATAACGGTAGGGTACTAGCATGTAGAGAAACTACCCGTTGGTAGCACTCTAAAAACATTTTTACAATCTAAGGTCTCGTGGCCATCTTCTTTTCAGGCGCTTCGGAGGATTGAGAGAAATGGAAGAGGTTTTTGTTGTTGAAAGCAATGTTTGAAACTAGTGGATTTGGGTGGATAGGGAGTTTATTATGGAAGGAATAACATCTGTTTCGGGTTGGATCGGTTACACATGAAACATAAGGTCTTTATGGATGATTTTATTTGTGACAAAGTAGGGAGCATTTAGAATTTTACGAAGAATTTCGGATTGTAAGAATTGCATACGAGAGGAATTCGAAGGGTTAGTGGAGCCCCAAAGCTCAACGCCGTATGTTCAGATTGGCCTTATAATTGTCATGTAAATCAGTCTTTTGTAATGAAGTTTGGACCGTTTGTCTAGTAAGTGCTGTAATAGTAGAAATCGACTTGCAGTTTCCTGTCTTTTCAGTCTTGTGTAAGGATTCCAGGTTAGTCGTTTGTCCAGATGTAGTCCAAGGTAGCGGATCTGTTCTACAGGGGTAAGGGAAACATTATTGAAGTATACTGGAGGGTAGTCAGTGGGTTTACGATGTAGAGTAAAGGTAATTTGTTGGAATTTATTTTAATCCTCCAATTACGACACCATTCTTCGAGAGCTCTGATATGGGATTGAAGAGTTTGGGATGGAATTAATGGGTTATTATTAACAGCGAGCACACATATGTCATCGGCATACGTGGTGAGAATAATGTTAGGATAGGTTGGATATCTGCTGTATCGATTGTGTAGAGGATGGGACCGAGGATACTACCTTGAGGAACACCAGCGAACTGAAAGAAGAGGGATGAATAGGAACCATTATGGTTTACTTGGAATAATCTGTTAGTGAGAAAGGAACGAATAAGCCATTAATTGCTTTTTTTATTTTGTTTTATTATTTTGCATTTAGTTGTATTTTGTTAATTGAATTCTAAGTTTTATCGCTAGAGATTAATTGATATTGTACAGTTCTAGCTTATAAATCGTGGAAGCCTCCACAGTGCCCCTGATAGGCAAAAGTGTAACTAACTTATTTAATTTCTGAATGTTATTTTGTAGCGACCAATAGATGTCTGTATAGTCATCTGTTAGAACCATACTCGATGTAGTTTTCTGAATAAATTAATTAAGTTGGACTATTTAAACAAAAAAGGTATAACCATTTCCACATTTAGAAAACCATATTGTTATTTGTATCTTGAATATTTCTCTTGATCATGTACTCATTTAAAAATGTATAGCTATTTACAATTTGAACTACGAGGCGTGGCTAGTTTCATGATAAAAATATCATTTCCACGATAATAACATGTAAAAATAATGCATGGTTTCCATGAATCTATTAATTGTTATCAAACTATTTAGCTATAAGATTAGCTAGGATACGCGCATAGATTAGATAAAATGCAATAGTGATTTGCTGTTTCCTGTTGTTTTTTGAGTGATCTTTCACAATTGATTAACATTTTTTGTTTTTACCAAGAAATACATTAATTTACAAAGATTAATTTATTTACCAATGGGCCATAAGCTTAATATATTTCCTTCCTCATTACTTCCTTCCTTCTTTTAGTTTCTTTAAATAATTAATCATGATATAGAGAAACTATAAAAGCATCCATGATGAAGACCTGAAGTTCAGGCCGAAAGTTAGGCACAAATAAATAACTTTTTTGTATTAAATATTTTTTGTTGACCACATCCCCGACCATCTTCTCCACATATAAATCTACGGTTAACTATGAACACATAATTCTATATATCTTTATATATCGATTAATTATATTATTTTTTCGGTATTTGTTCTTACTACATTTGTATTCTTAATTGTACAACTGGTTTTTAATTTAGATATTACCATCATTAATTCTTAATATTTCATCCTTAACAATCCCTGATAATCCTCCGAGGCGTCTGAAAAGAAGATGGCCACGGGATCTTCTAATTTAAATTAATGTTTGAAGTACCACCAATGGGTGGTTCCTTCCCCAGATTTTCAAGTGTATATGAAACATACAACATATTTACCTATTGTATTATTTTTTACAGTTCTAAATTTCATTAAATAAATAAAAATAAAAAAAAAAATATATTACCCTAAAAGATGCTAACTCCACGTAAACCTCCAGGGTATGATCTTCTGGCTCAAATCCTTCACCAACATCCTCCCAAAGCTATAATATTCCTTCTATATCTCTATAATTATATCCTTAAAACAACCTACTTTCCTGTCCTTTGGAAACACTCCATTATAATTCTCTTTCCAAAACCAAGAAATAATAATAGTAATAAAGGCTACCGAACCCGACAGTTCCATGTCGATACCACTAAACACTCTCTGCATACATCACTCCAAACCCAATTCCTCTAAATCAGTTTTAACGCGATCCTCCCATCTACGTTTCGGTCTACCCTTCGGACATTTACCCGTTGGTTCAGTGTTTATTAACATTTTAGGGATCCGTTCGTTACTAAGCCCTACAACCTTACAATGCAATGCTATAACTTGAATTATCATGTTCCGGAGAGCGAATTTGTTGATAGGGTGAATTGAATAATTGAGGAGAAATGAGAGGGAAAAATGGGAGTGAGTGAAACATTTGTATTGGTTGTACAGACCGAAATGGATTGTAAAAGGAAACTAGTGGTGAAAAAAAATTGTTTAATATCCTATTATTGTATATCTTTTTTTTATGATTATACCATGAATATGTAATGTAA
>NW_027110990.1:45262-51523 GCF_000696795.3 Halyomorpha halys | reverse complement strand
AAGGAAACTAGTGGTGAAAAAAAATTGTTTAATATCCTATTATTGTATATCTTTTTTTTATGATTATACCATGAATATGTAATGTAAATATGTCCGATTACGGATTGATAAGTATGTTGTGTCAGATAGCAACCTAATGTATTTAGGCAGCATATATGAATAAAGTATTTCTCTCTACCGGGTGTAGGTCCCTTAATTCAGCGTTGTGTAATCTTCTAAATTCTAACGGTAGAATTTCATCCTTTTTCGATCCGAATATTTTGCGTAATACTTTATTTTCAAAAACCTTAAGAAGCTGTTCATCCCTTAGTGTAAGAGGCCACGTCTCAAATACACAAAGAACAATGGGAAGGATAGTAGTTTTGTAAATTCTAATTTTTAAGTTTTTGGATAGAAGGCGCGAGCTAAGCAATTTCGAAATTGAAAAATAACAAGCATTTCTCGCCTTCAACCTAGCTTTTATTTCCTCATCAATTTCGTTTTTCCTAGTTACCGTAGAACTTAAATACTTAATCCTATCTACCTGTTCAAACGTGGAGGTACAAAGTACCCCTTCTAGTCTTGACTCATGTTTAACCAGTCACAACGACTAATTTCAACCTATCCTTAATTGGATATCAAAACCAGGAAAACCTCTTGATAATCCTGCATTCTATAGACCTATTACTTCCAATAATCTAAAATTTTTTGAAAAAATCGTCCTAAATCGTCCTATCCAAAGTTGAATCACAGAGTTTTCCCGCACATCAATTTGGATTCCGCCCTAGGCACTCCACAGTTCAGCAAGGACTCAGAGTCGTTGACTATATCTCTTCAGCTGTTGAAAAGAAACAATACTGCCCAGGTGCATTTAATAAATAGTTTTTTACCCTATCTCCATATCTCTGGAACTCCATTCCACCCCTCCAACCATCCCTCTAACATATGTCATATACCAACCCTTCTCTGCTTTAAATCCCTTCTATTTAACTACCGTTGCTTCACTAATCTAATCCATTATTATAATAGTATAGATATTTTGTAATTACCTTTTTGTTTTGTTGTTTATTTAGCCAGTTTTTTAATTTATCAATTTTTTTTCTCTGTATATAATTTATAATTTAAGAGTTCCCACAATGTCTTAAGGCCAATAAATGTCATTATAAAATTTAATTAAAATTACCTTTGTAATTATTCTAAAGGAACATAGTTTCAGAATAATGAACAATTTTTCATTTCATTTCATCACAATATACCACATACATTCAACTGTCTTCGGATTTAAATAAAAATAAAAATGTTTTTATTTTCATTATTAAAACATAAAAGTTTTTTTAGTGTTTACTAGTTTACTTTAATCTAATTTCTAAACTCTATAATTGCAATTTATGGTATAAATATGAGCGTAAAAGAAAGAAAAAACATAAATAAAATAATAGAACAGTATAATATACAAGCCATCGACTTAGTTTTGGCATTATCCAGCTTCGATGCTTTTGTACTTTTCTTCTTTTTACTTTATAATTCAGCTTGCGAGATCAGGGTGAAAATTAGTCGAATACAGTTTTTGTTACAGAAAGAAGTTTTTTTTTTAAATTCTAACAATAACATAATTTTTCAATACAAATATAAATTGTAACAGAATGTTTCTCGTAGTTTTAAGTGGGAGGCGATTCGTGTTTTATATTCAATATCGCAAATAACTTAATCCTGTCGAACGTCAAGGTAAAATCAAAAGTGTTCTATATCTGTTATATCAATGTAAGTGGCATACTTGTAAGAATACTTGTAATAAATATTATTATTATATTGTGAAACATATATGCAGGACTTTTTTCATACAGTTACGTACAGTTAACAATATTGATGATCGTTCTTGCCGAAATGTTCTTTAGAATTACTTTAGTATCCTTGGTCCCATCCTCTACACAATCTATACAGCAGACATCCCAAACAATCCTAACACTATCCTCACCACGTAGACTGATGACACATGTGTGCTCGCTGTTAATAATAACCCTTTAATTGCATCCAAAACTCTTCAATCCCATATCACAGCCCTCGAATAATGGAGTCGTATTTGGAGGATTAAAATAAATTCCAACAAATCCCATCAAATTACCTTTACCCTCCGTCGTAAACCTACTGATTGTCCTACAGTATACTTCAATAATGTTGCCCTTACCCCTGTTGAACAGATCCGCTACCGTGGACTACATCTGGAGAAACGACTAACCTGGAATCCTCACACACCACTGAAATGACAGGAAACTGCACGTCGATTTTGACTATTACAACACTTACTAGACAAACGGTCCAAACTTCCAATTCATTATAAAAGACTGATTTACATGACAATTATAATATCTGGACATACGGCGTTGAGCTTTGGGGCTCCACTAAACCTTCGAATTCCTCCCGTATCCAATCCTTACATTCCAAAATCCATCGTAAAATCCTAAATGCTCCCTAATTTGTCACAAATAAAATCATCCACAAAGACCTTAATGTTCCATTTGTAACCAATCTAGCCCGAACCAGATATCAATCCTTCCATTACAAACTCCCTAGTTTCTAATATTGCTTCCTCTTTTATTCCGGACAATCCTCCGAGGCGTCTGAAAAGAAGATGCCCTCGAGACCTTATATTGTAAAAATGTTTTTAGAGTGCTACCATTGGGTAGTTTCTCTACATGCTTGTACCATACCATTATAATTTCCTCAAATTTACTTGATGTATTTATGTACAGTTGTAAATATCAATAAATAAATTTAAAAAAAAAAGAATTACTTTATGCTTTAGTCGTTTGAATTGAAATATCTCAATAAGGAGATGGCAAACTTCTCCTCCGTGTACAGCTGATAACCATACTTCATCACTGACTATTGATTATTTTGGGAAAAATTGTATGCGCTATCGGAGGGGCGACCTCTTACCTTCATGGTTCGCAACCGACCGACCACAAAAGACCCTTATGAAACATAATAACCATTAAAAGTAAAAGTGGAGAGATGAACAAGGCGGTGCAGAAAATTAATGCAAAACGTATTGGCCGAGAAAGTGGGTGATGTCACCATCACTAATGCCGGACTAGCAAATCACTTAGCGGCAGTTACACAATGGCAAGAAAGTGTCTGCCACTGACATTTGAAATTCATGAAGGCGGCAGAATCTGTTGTTTGGTCATTAGTCCAGATAATGAACGCTCCATAGTAGTCACTCTGGCTTACCTTTTCCCACTCTAGAGGATATTCTCATAACAAGCCACGTTTTTTTTTTCATAAAAAGTGAGGGGGCGAAAGTCGACCATTGAAAATCCATGAAACCTTCCTTCGACATATTACGTTTCTGTTTTAGATAATACTCTTGACCTCAGGCAATGGAAATATTTGGACAGTAGCAGATTGAATTCTCAGCTTCTCGCTAAATGTAAGAAAAATTTTTTTCTCAATATTATTTTTACACGTAAAATAGTTGTTATTGAAGAATAATAATGCAAGCTGCTCCTATCAAGGGCACTTTAATAATTTTATGTAAAATAGACAATTGACCGTATAGTTTGAAATATGAAGATGATCAGGGTTGTGCTAAAAAAGGAACCAAAATAGTTTACAACCATTTAATCTATCTATCTAAAAAACTAACTAAAATTCAGTAGTTAGTGAATTTATTTTGAAAAATTTATATCTCAAAAACCATTTGACGTACAGATATCTATTAGCACTCAAATTAAAGCTAGGTTAATAAGCTATAAAGTAGTTTATCTTCGTAGAAGTAATAGTTTACATGAAATTCGCTAAAATAAATTGATTTATAGTTGTTCGAACAAATTTTCATTGGCCTAATTTATATTCATATGTGAATATCATAAAAACTACTACTCCTACGAAGATAGGTGTCATAAACTACTTTATAATAAGTTAAATTTCCTTTATTTTGAGTCTTGGCGTCTTATGGATCTAGAGATATATTTTTTCAAAAATCCAACATTTTATACGAAGAACTAGGAATTAACATTTTGTGAGTTTATTTTGTCAAATATCATAAAAACTACTACTCCTACAAAGATAAACATAATTAAATATTTTTTAGTAAATTTAATTAGCTTTAATTTGAACGCTGGCAGACATCTGTACGGTTTCTGAAATGAAGATTTTCATAAATCAAACTTATTGTCCGAACAACTATATATCAATTTATTTTAGCAAATATCATGAAAATTACTATTCCTACGAAGGTAAAGGTAGTAAACTTATTTATAGTTCATTAAACTATCTTTAATTTGAGTGCTAAAAGACATCATTACGTCACATAGTTTTATTTTTTAGAGATATAGTTTTCTCAAAATAAATTAACTAACTACTAATCTTTCAGTATATTTTTAAAGAATTTTGCTGTTTAAAAAGCTATATCTCGAAAACTATTGGACGTAAATAGCTCTATTAGGGCTAATATTTCAGAAAATTTACTCTTCTTGATATAACGTTCTCTTAAGTTTTCTAGTGTTGTTGGTAGTTTTTAAGATATAGAGCTCCAAATGAAAAATTAATGTTTTTTTAAGGTTTTGAAACAGCCGCCATTTTTTATTCCTACTACCTATACTTGGCAGACTCATCAGTTTTGACTAGTAATTATACCTAGTTTTCATTAATGTAATAAAAAATTGGGGTGAGATAACTGCCTTTTTTTCTTCCCGGCTCTTGTACCATCCGGTTAACTCATGCTTCTTCAGTCCGAATATTTTATAGAATTCTTATCTTCAAAAATCTAAGGGCGTTGTTCCTCACTTCGTGTATGAAACCATGCTTGCCATCCGTATTAAACAGTAGAAAAGAAAATATTTTTGCAGAAGGCGTGAGCTAAAAAATTTTGAAATAAAAAAAAAAAAAATCTGCTGCTAAATGTATATTTTGTTTTATCCTTGTTTATTACGTGACCTAGTTTCATACTTGCTTTTATCGATGTAGTTATATTTATTTTAATACTTTTCCCGTTCTTATTCCTCTAAAAATAACAAATCATCAGCACAAACACATAAACGAGAATATTTTATTACCCAGAGTTTTAGCGAAAATAAAATGAATATTCCAAAAATTGTAGATATAAAGGATGTGAACATGTATCCTGAGATATCCTATATTAATGGTTTTAAATAAAGACTGAAACCAGCAATATTTTTTGCATTACTGCATATTATCCTGAATTACTAACGGTACAGTATTAGATAATGTATGGTATTATATACCACAGTGCTCTCTGCATAGCGGAACTGTACAGTGTACCCATAGCGTGTACTTATTGTCTCTGTACTACAGAACAACTGCCCATTACACCTGTCACTGAACCGGGGCTAGAGGTCATATTATACTGTCTGTTATTTGTAATGAATGATATATTATTTTTGTGTTTTTTTTTGTTATATACGTGTAATTTTATTAAAACTAATTATGGAAGATTATTGATTGACCGTGTGTAAAGTTGAAAGGAATGGTCCGGGTGCGATCAAAAAAACTCAAATAGTAGAATTATACTATTTTATTGAGCCAACTTTTCGCCCCACGTTGCAGGACTTCGTCAGGGCTAAAAAAGATACAAACACATAGTTACAAAAGGAAAAAAAAAAAAGAGGAAAAACATAAGTGTAAAATAACAGGGGTATAAAATGTAAAAAAATAAGATATAATAAGAAAAAATAAAGGTTGTAAATAGTAAATGAAAAGGGTAATAGTAACAGATAGATAAGAGAAGAAATATTAAAGGAATACAAATAAAGAGATGCAAAAAGAAAAAAAACACAAATCAAATGAAATATGAAAAGAAAAAATATTATAAAATAATAATAATAATATATAAAAGAAGAAATATCAAAGGAATACAAATAAAGAGATGTAAAAAGAAAAAAACACAAATCAAATGATGAGACAGAAAGCATACCTGTTTTGACGGCAGTCAAAAATAAAGTGACTGTTGGTATTGGGAGGAGTGGGGACGGCAGTTACGTCACAATAACGAAAATAATTTGTAAAGTAAAACTTTTGTGCTTTTGAACCGCATTTCCCAGCACAAAACTTCCATCAACTCCTGTAATCCAGTAATAATTTTTTTTTTCACTTTTTTCTGCATTTCAGAAGCCCATTTTCTTGTCATATCTTTTATTCTTGTTTTTCTAAATCTTACATTTTTTATTTTTTCATTTAATTTATTTATTTATTTAATTTTTATATTCACTATCCTTCTTGTTTCATTTATATTCATGTATCTATCTTTTAATTTATATTCAT
>NW_027110990.1:43925-44940 GCF_000696795.3 Halyomorpha halys | reverse complement strand
CTATTTACAACCTTTAATTTTTCTTATTATATCTTACTTTTTTACATTTTATACCCCTGTTATTTTACACTTATGTTTTTCCTCTTTTTTTTTTTTTTTTTTCCTTTTTTAACTATGTGTTTGTATCTTTTTTAGCCCTGACGAAGCCCTGCAACGTGGGGCGAAACGTTGGCTCATTAAAATATTATAATTCTACTATTTGAGTTTTTTTGACCAAGCCCGGATCATATTCCTTTCATAAAACTAATTATATTCATGTGAGGAAATATATGTATTTATTCTGTTATATAAAAGAAGAAGAACTGACTCTATGACTACTTGACGTAAAGAAAGTAAGAAATACAATAAAAGAATGAAACACAGCATTATAACACGAATCAGTGGTTACACTGAGCCAGAAGAAGATATTTATTTACATTTTTATTAAAATACAACATAATTCTCTACAAATAGTTGACTATTTATATTTATAAATGATTTATGATATCTGTATAATGCGTACTTAAATTATTAGTACCAGTCATAAGATTAATTACATTATCAATATTTTAATTATACGTATGGCCTCTATTATTTTCCCAATTTTAGCACGATTAACTATTTTAGATTAACACGTGGGGATCACTGGAAATGAACTGGCGGACACTGCAGCTAAACAAGAACTTGCTCTTCCAGGTCAGGGCGCGGCCATTCTGACACCACAAGAAATAAGACTTCCAATGAAAAATGAAATATCATCTAGTTGGCAAGCCATGTAGGATGAAAGCCCGCCAAGCAAATTAAAAACTATCAAAAAAAACACTAAACCATGGACCACATCAAACCGTTCCAATCGCAGGGAGGAGTTTGCTATTGCCAGATTGAGAATAGGTCATACGAGTTTAACTCATGCATACCTGATCAGTAAGCAACCACCGCCAAAATGTCAATACTGCAACAGTGTACTTACGATCAGTCACATATTTGAGAAATGTCATTTCTATTCTGCGAACTTAAGTAGATTGGGAGTAGGACC
>NW_027110990.1:41014-43840 GCF_000696795.3 Halyomorpha halys | reverse complement strand
TATTCTGCGAACTTAAGTAGATTGGGAGTAGGACCGAGTGTATCGGATGCTCTGAATGATGACCAGAAGAACTTGGAAATGGTCTTAGTTTTCTTAAAAAGGATTGGACTTTTGAATAAGATTTAAACCAGAAAATCTGTTATACGTAATAAAAAATACCAAAAGAAGTAATTATTTAAATTTTATTTCGAAATTATTTAAAGAGAAAAATAAAGTGAAAAAGAATTATAAAGCACGAAACATGGGCGTTGATGACCTCAGGGTTTTACGCCCTTAAGTCCCAGACAACAACAACAACAACAACAACAACAACTATTTCTAAAATTTTTGAGTATTTAAATTCTTTAGAATTACCCTTATACACTCTTCAATTGGATTTTTTAATTTTTTGGAAGTTTCACCAATATATACTTCTTCAAAATTATGGCAACTAATTTTATAAATTACATTTTTTTCTATCTCATCTTACGTGTTTAAATAAAGATAGTTATAAAGGAAGCGTTATTCATTCAACTCGTCAAATTATATCATTTGTTTTTTAAAGAAGTTTAAATAATAATTATAGAATAATATAAAAATTAATTGAAGTTTTTCAAAGTATAAATGTGCTAGATTAACTAAGAATATGATGATATATTTTTCAAATTATAAGCAGACCCTTCATCTCTATTTTTTTTCCAGAAAAATAAAACGATTTTTCACGATCACGATATATCTGATTGAGTATTTAAACTGATACTAATAAATACTCGATAATTATCGATAACATCGAAGATTGTCTTGAATTTTTTTAAACATAGTTCTATTGATTTTTTATCCGTCACTTGTCATTGGTGCCTCGTTGGTTAAAAAGTTAAAAGACCCCTCTTCGTCTGAATTGATAAATTCTGAGGATATTAGTTATAAATATAATTTACGATTTATAAATTATTAATTCTCAAGAAATTATATGTTTCTTTATCTAAAATGTTTTTTTTTTAAAAATATATATGCATAAAAACTGAAATGAGTAATGTGGTGTTATGATATCCTTTGACGTAAAAGTATAATTAGATAACGCTTGGTGACGCGTTTAGATAATGCATTTCCATTTTGAAAATGCATAATAACTGCATACTAGTTATCCGCGAATTCTTATTTTTAAATAACTTTATTTAACTTGAACAATATATACTAAAAGGGCATGGTAAGTTGCTTTCCGACATGGTGTAGCTACTAAACACAATTCATAAAAAATAAATCATGATTGTGGATAAAGCCAGGATTAATTAATTTTTTTTTACAAATTCTTATTATTATTTGACGTTCTTAATTAGTTTATACATTTAAATTTATCGCTTTTGAGAATTGTTTGTAAATTTTCCACTAATTCGTCGGAAAAAATCGATTTATACATTACAAAACTTTTTTTTTATTTTGCATAAAACGATTTTCTTTAGTTAGTTCAATTTATAATTGATTGATTAAATTAAATTAAACCTGTATCGGTACAACCTATGAAGGGTCAGAGGCGCAGTAAGTACTGCGCAGTGAGTACTGCGCAGTAAGTAAGGAAGTACTCTTACTAGCCCAACGGTTGTGCAAGGAGGTGATTAGGTCAGAATCACACTCGACCGCCAGATTGTTACCCAATTAAGAGTACCCCTTTGATGAGGCTGTGTGGACTACAGAAGACTTGCTAACCAACAGGGCTGGCTCAACGACTTCAGGTAACAGTAATTATCTACCGCAGCAGGTTTCGAACCGAGGTCTTTGGTGTTAGTAGTCCATTGCCTTACCAATGAGCTACCCACTCCCGGTATATAATTGATAGAAATAAAATACTTATGAATTTAAATATTTTTTTTAAATTTATTTATTGATATTTACAACTGTATTAAAAAATACAACAAGTAAATTTGATCATAATGACATGATGATATGATAAAGGACGCAGAGAAACTACCCAGTAGTAGAACTCTAAAAACAGTTTACAATATAAGGTCACGAGGCGATCTCAATTTAAATTTAATATAAAAAAAATCAACACCCCCCCAACTGGTACCGAATTTTCCTGTAGAAAAAAACCCAAAATCGTGCAGTAAATTCTTAAAATGTATATATGGCACTCAAATCTTGTTTTATTATTTATTTCAAATAAACTTTATTGTGTAATTTATATTATCAAAACGTGGAAAGCTTACCTAACCTTGTTTGAATCCAATTAAACTTTATTTTGCTATGTATCGATCATTTGACAGTCCTGGGTATTATTAAGGTGTTTCGTCATCTGCCCCTATACTTGGTCAGGGTATCCTTCTGGGAAGCTTTTAGCGTCCCCGGATATGAAAACATCTGTATTAAGTTTGTCACATTACCTGAGGCCCCTGAGAAAATTAGATTGGCTAACCTTTAAGTGTCAAAACACAAAATAGGTTGGGACGAGGGACCAAAATCAAATTAACCAGGTGCAGGCCCTTCCTGGACATGTATAACATTTTTTACACATCCTCGGCCTGAGGAGGGGGACTCCTGCCTCGGGAGTCTTCGGACATCTATAATCAATCAGAGAAGAGATTTAAAAATAAGGTAACGCCCCAAAAGGGAACTGGGAGAAAAATACAGAGGAAATTTAGAAGAAGAGACGGAGACACTCAACAGGAAGGCTTAGACGGGTGAGGACCACAGTCAGGAGGCAGACTTAGAGGATGCACTTCGATCAGATGAAGTCGTGAGAAGGGCCACGAGACCTGGACATCCCTTATGAAACAGAAGACACCTACGGCACTACATCCCACGGCATCAGCAGCTATAAGTATAAATTAACTAATAAGTAATCACGTAATA
>NW_027110990.1:35280-40964 GCF_000696795.3 Halyomorpha halys | reverse complement strand
AGAAGACACCTACGGCACTACATCCCACGGCATCAGCAGCTATAAGTATAAATTAACTAATAAGTAATCACGTAATAATTTATATTTTATCTGAATCATTTGAACCATTTTAATCATAATAACAAATTGTAAATAAATACTTAGTTTCTTTATGTAGTTTATATACAAATTATATAACCCAATATACCACCTTTTATTATACTATATAATTAATGATAACAACATTTTATAAATATAATGGTATTTAATTGGTAAACTGGTAAACACAAAAACAGCCTTTGGAAAGGAATCCAATTATAATAATAGTTTTTTAGGAATCAATTTATAATTAATTAATTAACTTATTTTTGGATAATTGCCTTCAGCGATTATCCTGGCATCCCGATATATAATCTGCCACTAGTACATAGCAATTTTAAGTTTATGTTTTCTATTGTTGGTCTCACCAAAATAGCTCGCTAAATATTTTTAAAATTTATGCAAACATACATAAAAAAATTAAACTACTAACGGAAGGGATATGATGATGGTAATTGTTTTAAATAATTTCATGTTCTTATTATGAAGGCTGGAATTCAGTTTTCCAACTTCTTGAAACAACTTCAATTTTAAGTTGTTTTATTTGTAATTTGCAACACACCAAACTAGCATTCGGATATTTGTTATATAATTTCCCATTGAGTAATTGAAATATCATAGAGGCTATCAACACAAAAAATACGATCCCAAATTGATTATTAACATCCGATACATTTAATTTTCATTTAAAAAATTTTTATAGTCAATTAGCAAATCACGTTATTTCTTCGTTGCAACAATTTTACGACCCACGTTAAGCCGAGTCATCTATCTCTTCGATTACGGTTTTATAGCGCCATTAAATTTTATCAGCCTGAACTTTAAAATAGATAATTAACATTCTATCAGCGATAGTGGATGATACGGCTGATTATTGACAGAAATTGAATTTTAATGGTTTAGTGTAATTTCTTTCTTTTTAAGAATATGGTTATTAAAACGATTGATCATTATTTGTAAATTTCATAGGTGTGTTATCAGTGATGGTAAGTTATGAGAAAGTATTATAAAGAGTTAGGCTCTCAACTGAATAAATTAGATAATGATTCACCTAAAAATATGTTAAACAACATTTTTTAAAAGTAAAATTAATGCTACTTGAGCTCAAGCCCCCGATGTAGGCCTGAAATGCTGACCGAAACGTTGGTACTATTATATAGGTTTTTACTTACCCTCAAGCTTTGGACGTTCTGGTATTTTGCCCAAACCCGTACGGCTGACACGTCCCTTATATTTGAAATAAAGCTATGAATTAATTAACATTTGAATAGTATAATTCAACCTAGAAATAATAACAATACTAATAATTAACAAGTAAACACAAGTGATTACGCTCTTGGAACAGTATTTACTAGTGGCCATGGGAAATTGGAGAAGTTATCTAGAACAGAGATGGCCAACGTTTTAACATCTACTTTTTATCTTATAAACGTGTCACGATCGATTTGTTGTAATAGGAGTAGTTTAAGGGGAAAGAAGGGGTGGGAAATGAATACTATTCAGTATCAGGAACATTACAGCGAGGTATGGATGGGTAGATAAGTAATAGAAATGTTGAAAACAATTTTTAATTGACTTATTATGTTTTCGAAATATAGTCTCATGAAGAAAATGAATTTCCAGACCCAACTTTTGATAGCAGCATTCCTTACATGCGTTGTTTTAAAAATTCAAGATTTTTGCTTAAAATACAATTTTTTTTTTTAATAATTTATTTATTGATATTTACAACTGTATACATATATACACATCAAGTAAATTTGCTGTAAGTGATATTATGACATGATAAAAACATGTGGAGAATCTACCCATTGATAGAACTCCAAAAACATTTCTAAAGGAAATGATCTCGAGGCCATCTTCTTTTCAGACGTCTAGGAGGAATATTAGGTAGTGAATGAGAAGCCAGGTTAGGAACGAGTTGGTTTGGGTTGTTGGGAAGTTTATTATGGAAGGATCGGTATCTGGTTCTGGCTAAATCGGCAACATAGGGAACATTGGGGTCCTAATGGATTATTTGATTTGTGACAAAGTAAGGAGCATTGAGGATTTTACGAAGGATTTTGGACTGTAAGGATTGGATTCGAGAGGAATTAGATGATTTAGTGGAGCCCCATAGCTCAACTCCGTATGTCCAAATAGGCCTTATAATAGTCATGTAGATCAGTCTTTTTTAATGTATTGTAGGTTTGGACCGTTTGTCTAGTAAATGTTGTAATAGTCAGAATCGAAGGGCAGTTTCCTGTCTTTTTTGTCTTGAATGAGGATTCCATGTTTTAGTCATTTTTAGTCGTTTGTTCAGATTTAGTCCCAAGTAACGGATCTGTTCAACAGGAATGAATGGGGTATTATTAAAAGATACTGTAGGGCAAGACGAAGGGTAAATGTAATTTGGTGGGATTTATTAGAATTTATTTTAATCCTCCAGCTTTCACTGAACTTGCACCATTCTTCGAGGGATTGGGCTATAATGGAAGGATCATTATTCACTGACAATAGGCATGTGTCATCGGCATACGTGGTGAGAATAGTGTTAGGATGGGTTGGGATGTCAGCTGTAAAAACTGTATAAAGGATAGGACCAAGGATACTACCCTGAGGTACACCAGCAGACTGAGGAAACAGGAATGAATAAGCGCTGTTGTGATTTACTTGAAATAACCTGTCTGAGAGATAATGATGAGAGATAATATGAACGGATAATGAGATAATATGTAGGGGGTAGAAATTTACGGATCTTGTATAGCAGTCCTGTGTGCCAGACTCGATCAAAAGCCTGTTCTACATCAAGAAAGACTCCCAAGCAGTTCATTCAGCGCTGCAATGAAGACGAGACTACATCGACCACACGATGGCATTGCTGGATAGTGGAGTAGGATGTTCGGAATCCAAACTGGTGATCTGGGATTATGCGGTTGGAGGGGATACAGGCGTTCTAAGATAAGTCTCTCATGGATTTTTCCCATGATAGGTAACAGAGAGATAGGACGGTAAGAAGATGGGTGTTCTGGCGGCTTTCGAGGTTTGGGAATCATTTTGATTATGGATAATTTCCATGGGTCAGGAAAGTAAGTGGATCTGAGTACAGCATTGTAGATGTAGGTGAGGAGTATTACAGATTTTCGAGGAAGATGTTTTAGAACATTGGATGTAATTAGGTCATAACCAGGAGCTTAAAATGACAAGTTAAATATCGTTTATACAATTTAATAACAAACAATATACCCAAGCTGGGCTATCAACATTCGTCTTTATCATTGACAAAGTCCCTGCATCTATCCAAGATATCTCTTATTCTAATTATCCTTGACAAAGTCCCTACATCTATCCAAGATATCTCTTATTCTAATTATCCTTGACAAAGTCCCTGTATCTATCCAAGATATCTCTTATTCTAATTATCCTTGACAAAGTCCCTGTATCTATCCAAGATATCTCTTATTCTAATTATCCTTGACAAAGTCCCTGTATCTATTCAAGATATCTCTTATTCGAATTTTGAAACTTGCCGGATCATTAGGTAGTATCGGGTCCAACATTTCAAATCTCTTCAATATTTTTTTTTAACTTCGTATATAACTGCAAAGTTATATTGCAGACTCAAACGGTTGTTACTGCCTAGCTGCAGTGGCTTTAAATAACATTGTTTCACGAAGCGAGTACAACTCACGTTAAGTATTTTTATTAGCCAGGACAGAGTTTGTTTTAAAATGGAATATCCCACAGGAATGGGTGCCACTTCTAGTCTTACCATAAAGTGTGGGGTGTTTCGATGCGACAGTAGTCGCTTGAATATTTTCCAATTCCTCTATTAGTACAAGAGCCAGGAAGAAAAAAAGGGAGTTATCTCAACCCAATTTTTTATTACTTTAATGAAAACTATGTATAACTACTAGTCAAAACTGATGAGTCTGCCAAGTATAGGTAGGGGGAATGAAAAATGTTGGCTGTTTTAAAACCGTAAAAAAACATTTTTCATTCGAAGCTCTATATCTTAAAAAGTAGCAACAACACATGAAAATCTAAGAGAACGTTATTTAAAGATGAAGAGTAAATTTGCTGAAATATTAGCCCAAACAGAACTATTTGTGTCGAATAGTTCTCGAGATATAACTTTTTTAAAAAAAACTTATTATTAAAAATACGCTAAAAAATCAGAAGTTAGTTCATTTATTTTGAGAAATCCATATCTCAGGAACTTTGTGACGTACATGTCTATTAGCACTCTAATTAAAGCTAGTTTAATGGAAGAAAGTAGTTTATGACCTTTACCCTCTTAGAAATATTAGTTTTCATGATATTTGCTAAAATAAATTGATTTACAGGTGTTTGGACAATCAGTTTGATTTACGAAAAACTTTATTTCAGAAACTATTGGATGTACAGATGTCTGTCTGCACTCAAATTAAAGCTAGTTAAATTTAATATAAAACAGTTAATAACGTCTATATTTGTAGGAGTAGTAGATTTTATGTGTCAAAATAAACTCACAAAATGTTAATTTCTAGTTGTTCGTATAAAATGTTGGATTTTTGAAAAAATATATCTCTAGACCTATAAGACACACATATGTCTGTCAATACTCAAAATTAAAAAAAAAAATTAACTTACTATAAAGTTGTTCATGGTTCTTGTCTTCGTAGGGGTAGTAGTTGTTACGATATTAGCATATGAATATAAATTTGGCAAATAAAAATTTGTCAGAACAACTATAAATCAATTTACTTTATCAATTTCATTAAAACTACTACTCCTACGAAAATAAACGTCATAAACTACTTTAAAGCTCATTAATTTATATAACATAGTTCCTGAGATGTAGATTTCTCAAAATAAATAAACTAAGTACAAACTTAATGAATTAAAAACAATAGGCAAGAAGGAACAAGTATTAGTTATATAAATATTTATATGTTTTAAAATAAAATCATAAACATCATGTGTAAAAAAAAAAAAAAAAAAAAAAAAAAAGGTTAGAAGGAAAATAAATGAAATAATAATGATTATATAAACACATATATAAATATATTTACAGATTGTAAATAAATATTAAATACATCCAATAAAAAATTATGTATTCCAGTATTTTCCAAAGATTTAAAATTATTGTTCTTAAGGAATTCGGTGAACAGGAAGTGATAAAAAATACATGTTTTGAAGGTTAGTATTGGAGGAAAAAATAAAGCAAGGAATCCCATAGAGAAGAGGACCGGATTAGGAAAAATATGTCAAAGCCGCAGTTTGATAGGCAATTAAGAAACAGACTGGACAAAATCCCCGGTCTAATTGTAATAGGATAGGAAAGAGGTAAATATCTGATTGTCAAGTATTCTATGAACTGCTAAAGTCCCATGATAATAACTTCGCGTTAAGTTTTTATTACTTCTAGTACTCTGAAAATCATTGAGCATGTATTATTATACTCATAAATGATCGTAGAATGATTATCAGGAAAAAATGTTGTTTGTTTGTTTGTTTGTTTATTGCTGCTTAAAGGCGTAAAACCCTCTGGTCATCAACGCCTATGGGATGATAAAAGTAAAAAAAAATGAAATAAATAAATAAATAAAAAATAGAAAAATAAAAAAAAATAGAAAAATAATTTT
>NW_027110990.1:30541-33770 GCF_000696795.3 Halyomorpha halys | reverse complement strand
ATTAATAAAAATATAGTAATGAAATATGTAACTATGATATAAATACATAAATTTATATAATCCACAGAAATATGAATATTTTAATTTAATAATAATTTCAGAAATTAATGTTATGGATGGGTAATAGGAGAAAAAGAAAATATATGCAGCTAATAAAATATGTTATCACGATACTAGAATAAAGAAACAAAATATAAAGTTAAGTAAAACAAAATAAGTGGTTAGAAAACACGACAATAATAATAAATGGTGAGAAAAACTAATAATATGGGTAAGGAAAAATAAGAAAAGAATAGAGAAGCAGAAGGTGGTAAAAGAAAGATAAGAAAAAGAGAATAAAACATACATCCCACCTAATTGGAGGAGATTGAAAATCCAAGTGAGCTCAGCAGTAATATAATTGATGAGGCTTTATGAGGAGATGGTAGGGGGTGCGGTCAGAAAATAGCACAAGATGGTTAAAAGACTTATTTAATGGTGCCAACGTTTCGGCCAGAATTTCCAGCCTTCATTAGGGCTAAGAACAAAAACTTAGATTTCCAATCTCTTATTAGTAGGTGAGTCCTACGTTTTATTCTCCTATTCTTATCTTTCTTTTCCCCTTTTCTTCTTCTCTATTCTTTTCTTATTTTTCCTCACCCACGCTATTAATTATACCCACTATATATAATTATTATTATATTTTCTAATAACTTGTTTTGTCTAACTTTAATTTATATTTTGTTTCTTTTATTCTACATTCATATTTCTATGTTTCTTTGCATTATATAACTTTATATTTCCTTAATTCTGTTATTTTACTTACATTTTAATTACCTATATATATATATGTTTCATTTTCTACTTATTTTATTCATTTTCATCCTATACCGTTATTTACTTTAATCATTCTATATTTTTTTTATTTATCTTGTTCTTTATTCTTAGCCCTCATGAAGGCTAGAAATTAAATAGAAAACTTATTTGTGTTATTCTGTGACCATACATAACATATCTTCTCCTCATGTACAGTATCCATGGTGAAGTCTCTTCTCATTGAAGTAACCTCATCTTTCGTTCAGATCTTATCCGACCCTTTCTTTAGCAATACTTAAGTCCATAATATTTTTTGGTGCCATCTCGATAGACTTTGGCTGAACATGAAAAAGTAATCTTTGTGCCGATTTGGCCGCTCCTAGACTGAGCCAACTCCTAGGAGGCCTTGGGTCGGATCCTAATCTAAAAAATTAGATGTCTTGAAAAATAACCGTTTTAAAATAAGACAGATCCTTGAGAAGAAACTGGAAAATGGCGATTGTGATCTCAGGGGTCAGCTCGATCTGACCTTTTCACAGTGCTCTGAACGTATTCTAAGACAAACTAAGATATCCTAGCATTTTGGGATAAAGTTATATTTTATTTTTTACTTTCACTTACCTGGGACTAAATGACTAAACGTTAATAAACACTGAACCGACGGGTGGACCGAAACGTAGATGGGAGGAATGCGTTAAAACTAATTTAGAACAATTGGGTTTGGAGGGGCGTCACTAGAAGGATGAATGTAGGGAGCAAGTGGTGGTATCGGCATCGAACCTTTGGCTTCATTAGGAGTTAATTATTATTAATTCTCATTTATTCAGAAAATTTGTTTTTGTTTTTTTTATTCTTCTTCTTTATTACTACTTTTACAACTTCATCTATTTTGATTTTTTTTTTAGTCAGAAGTAAAATAGTAATGTTTTAATAGTGAACGACTTTAGATACATAAATAATCATAAGGACTGTGTGGGACGTTGTTTGTGTGTGATAATGTTATTATATCATCAACAATTTTTTTCTAGACTGAAAGGATTCGGGCCCATTTTCTTTTCAGAAGCCTAGAAAGATTATCAAGGAAGGTAAGATCAGAAACGGATGGCTTTGGTTAAATAAGGAATTTATCATGCTTATAGTACTTCAGCCCAAGAAGAGAAAAAAAGCAGTTATTTCGACCCCAATTTTAAATTATTAAAAACTGAAAAAAAAATTACACTACTGAAAACTCTGTATAATTACTAGTCGAAATTTATGAGTCTGCCAAATATAGTTAGAGGGAATAAAAAATAGCTGCTGTTTCAAGACATTAAAAAAAAAATTATTTTTTTCAAATTATAAAGATGGTCAGAGTTGTGGTATAAAAAGAACAATATAGTTAACAATTATTTATTTTCCCTGATGAAGCTCTATAAAGTGGGGCGAAACGTCGGAAAATAAAGAGTTGCGAACTATCTTATGTCCACAACCCTGACCCTCTTCTTGATAATTTGAATAATTAATTTTTTTTAACATTTTAACACATCCGCCATTTTTTATTCCGTCTAACTATACTTGGTAGGCTCATAAATTTTGACTAGTAATTATACATAATATTCAATAACTTAATAATTTTTCAGTTTTTAATAATAATTTAAAATTGGGATGAAATAAATGCCTAGAGTTAAATCAGTAGCCCTATATTAAGGCTCATATTTTTGCAAATTTACTCTACTTTAAATGATAATCTCTTAGGTTTTCTCGTGTTATTGGTAGCTTTAAATATGTAGAACTCGGAATGCAAAAACTATTTATAAATATAAATAATCGACCGAATAATTTTAAATTATGAGAAAGATGCTCAGGGTTCCTTTCAAAAGTCAACAAAAATAGTTAACAACTATTTATTTTCCGACGTTTTGCCCCATTTTGTAGGGCTTCATCAGGGCTGTTCAAATTGATAGATTTAAAGACTAAAGCTCAAAAAGCTCAAAAAAGCTATCTACTTGAAGCTCTACAAAGTCAAATGTCAGAAAATAAATAGTTGTAAACTATTTTTGTTCTCTTTTGTCCTCAACCCTTTCTTCTTCTTAATTTGAAAAATTAATTTTTTTTTTAAATTTTGAAACGGCCGCCATTTTTTATTTTTTACTCCTCCTCCCCACCTATACTTGGCAGATTCATTCAGATTAGTTTTAATTAAAGTAATAACAAATTGGGGTGAAATACGGCCTTTTTTTCATCCCCGCTCTTGTACTATTAGCAAGTGTTGAAATTATTGTCGTGTAACTTTTATTATCATCCAAAACAGTTTTCTGATCGTGTAAAATCTAGGTGAAAAATATGATCTTTTGGAGGATTCTAAAAGACATTTAATAATAAATACGTAGACGAAACAAAATCATTTAAAATTAATTAATTATGAGAGATAGTTGACCGTGGATGATAAATGAGG
>NW_027110990.1:27475-30234 GCF_000696795.3 Halyomorpha halys | reverse complement strand
TGGTTGTTATCTTGTTTTGTTTTTAACCCTGAAGAAGGCTAGAAACTCTAGCCGAAACGTCGTCACATTAAAATAAGTTAGTCATACTTATTTGTGTTTCATTGACCGCACCCCCAACCATCTTCTCCTCATCAAAATCATTTAAAGTTTATTATTATTTGATTTTTATGATAGACATGTCTTCTTATACAATTTTATTTTTAGAAAACTATTAAAAGCTGTTTCACTCCCCTTGAAAAATTCCCAATCACCAATTGTCTCTTGTCGCTAACACACCAGATGATATAGATATCGAATACAGTCAATGTTTGTTCGTGCATGGACAAAAGACACGCGAGTGAACATCAAAGATACAATACGAGACTAAACAAAGACTGATCCTAGCATGATTACAGACACCCGAACACAGGACGGATGACACACGGCTGTCTGTAGAGGAATGGACACATCAAACTGATTAGAGGAACCCCTCACTGTTTGGACAGGCCACCGTAAATAGCTGGCGCCCTCCGGTTTGAATCGCTTACTTAATGCCAGCATCTATTGTCGTATCTAGAGCTTACCAAGAATAATTAATGATTTCTTCTTAATTATTCCAAGAACAAGATAATTTTTTTATTAAAATAATAATGAAGAATGTTTCATTGGTACAAGAAAGAATAGGTAAATTTTAATAATGTAATTTTCTTTCTTTGTTTTATTAATCATTTATAATAAAAAATCTTAGTGTCAAGAATATTTACCCCCTCACGAAATTAGAGATTCACGATGCGCCGAGAAGGAAAAAAGCAGTAATCTCACCTCAATTTTTTATTACTTTGATGAAAACTATGTATAATTACTAGTAAAAATTGATGAGTCTGAGGGGGAATAAATAATGGTGACTGTTTCAAAACCTAAAAAAAAAAAACATTAATTTTTCATTCGGGGCTCTATATCTTTAAAACTACAAACAACACTAGAAAATCTAAAGGAATATTATTTAAAGAAGAGTAAATTTTCTAAAATATTAGCCATAAAAGAGCTATTTACGTCCAATAGTTCTCGAGATATAGCTTCTTAAAAAGCATAATTTCTTAAATATCTTCTGATATTAAATTGAAAGATTAGTAGTTAGTTAATTTATTTTAAGAAATCGATATCTTAGGTACTATGTGACGTATAGATGCATATTAGCACTCAAGTTAAAGCTAGTTTAACGCACTATAAAGTAGTTTATGCCATTTATCTAGTAGGAGAAATAATTTTCCAATTTTCCAAAATTGATTTCTTGGTGTTCGGACAATAGGTTTAATTTATGACAATATTCATTTCAGAAACCATAGGACGTACAGATGCCTGTTAGCATTCAAATTAAAGCTAGTTAAATTTACTACAAAATAGTTAATTATGTTTATCTTTGTAGGATTAGTAGCTTTTATGATAGAGAAAATAAATTCACAAAATGTTAATTTCTAGTTGTTCGTATAAAATGTTGGATTTTTGAAAAATTATATCTCTAGATCCATAAGACGTACATATGTCTGCCAACACTCAAAATAAAGGAAATTTAACTCACAATAAAGTAGCTTATGACACTTATCTTCGTAGAGGTAGTAGTTTTTATGATATTCACATATGAATATAAATTTGACAAATGAAAATTTGTCCGAACAACTATAAATCAATTTATTTTAGCAAATTTCATGTAAACTATTACTCTTACGAAGATAAACATTATAAAATACTTTATAGCTCATTAAACTAGCTTTAATTTGAGTGCTAATAGACATCTGTACGTCAAATGGTTTTCGAGATATAAATTTTTCAAAATACATTCACTAACTTCTGATCTTTCAGTACGTCCCATACAACATTTTTAAGAAATGTTGCTTTTTAAAATGCTATATCTTGAAAACTATTTAATTTACATAACTCTATTAGGGCTCATATTTCAGCAAATTTACTCTTCTTTAAATAATGTTCTCTTAGATTTTCTAGTGTTATTGGTAGTTAAAGTAATAAAAAATTGGGGTGAGATAAGGAGCCTTAAAATCCTACAAGGAGCCTTTTTTCTCCTCTTGGGCTCTTGTACTATAGTATATAATACAATAGAGTTACTATCTTAGTATAATTTCAGTATGAGTACAAGAAACGCTAAATAGTTGCAACAAATTATGATATCGTTATTCCTTTTAAAATATTTCGAAATATTGATAAAAAATTGATTATCTGCAATTTCTCATTAAATATCGATATTATCGGCGATTGCGAGCCTTGACACTGTGGTGTGGTGTCTTAGCGTCACGCAGTCTGATCACATCTGACACAGTGTTACGCAACTTCGCAGAATTTGTTATAGGATGGCAAGGTTACTGGTCAGTGTTTGTAGCAATTCTGAAGCGATGCTCTACTGTTCGATGGCCTTCTGGGAAAAGTGATAAATTATCGATATCATTCGCAGATCAGGAATTTTCCGATTATAGGACAAATTATTTCCTAGTCTCTGATATCGATTGCAAAAACAAACAAGTGCAGTCAACCAAAACATCTGTTATCCTTTTTTTTATATTATTTCTTTAAAGTAAAACTTCTTATCGTGTTACAATAAACAAAAATTGTATGTTTTAAACCAATGTTTCAGGAAACATTGGTTTACATGATTTTCGTCATGTTCAAACATTGGTTTGAAACATGATTAGTCCAAGGACTAATCAATTTTATTGCATTGTCACACAACATTCACTTACCACTCTACTTTCTTTTTATTTATTTATTTA
>NW_027110990.1:19528-27345 GCF_000696795.3 Halyomorpha halys | reverse complement strand
AGGAAGCAAGGTTAGAAACTAGTGGGTTTGGGTGGTTAGGGTAAAATTAAGTAGCTATTCCAATTAAGCTAAGCCGTTATTATTAATTTTTACTCTTATTTATGTTTTTATAGCTGACATCCCAACCCATCCTAGCACTATTCTCACCGCGTATGCCGATGACACATGTCTATTGTCAGTGAATAATGAATCTTCCATTGTATCCCAATCCCTCCAATCCCACATCACCACCCTTGAAGAATGGTGCCAAAACCATGGAGGATTAAAATAAATTCCAAATAAATCCCACCAAATCACATTTACCCTTCGTCGTAAACCTTCGTCTTGCCCTACAGTATCTTTTAATAATACTCCACCTATTCCTATTGAACAGATCTGTTACTTAGGACTACATCTGGACAACTTCTTTACAAAACAATAATAAAACTTATTTAGACTATATATATTGACTAGAGGGAGAGCGCGGTGGCACTGTAGTAAGGCATGATCCTACTAACTCTCGAATCCTGCAAATATAAATTCATCCAAATATTTTAAATCCATATATAATAAAAAAATTGTATTTTCAAAATTGTTGAGGTGAAAAAAAAATTCCAAATAGAATATCAACTATTCTATATTTTGCTTGTATAACTTTTCGGGACAATTATCCCATACTCATGCATCTTCGCATCGACATATTTGTCATATTTTCAATATCAATTTTTAAAATATGACAAATATGTCGATGCAAAGGTGCATGAGTATGGGATAAGTTACCCAAAACGTTGTAAAATATAGACTAGGTTATATTCTATTTTGAAGTTATTTTTTTTCACCACAACAATTTAAAAAAAATAATATAATCAAACTTCTTAAAAATAAAATCCAGAAAAAAATGACATGGAGTAAACCTTAAAAAAAAACCCACAAACTTACCTCCATTTTCATTCAGTATTTTGGATCCTTCATAGTTTCAATTTTAAATTAAGAACTGTTTATGTGAAGATCTAAAAAAGGAAGGCTGGGCAGAGTACGTGTGGCAGCATTAGGTGTGAATGGAGCCAGTTATAAATATATACATATATATTTACAGTAGGCAGGGTTAGGATGTTTGTAAACATGGGCGAATTGTAAAAATAAAGATGGCCGGTCGATGACCTCTGTTCAAATATAACTTCGGCAGATCTGGTTCCCTATTTTTTTAATTTTCATTAATGATTGTATGTTTTATAATATTATTATTATTAATTCATTAAATCATTATTATTCACTTCATAAGAACTTCCAATTATTTTTACTATTAATATATATATTTTATTTTTACTTTAATTACATTTTAGAATTTGCTTAAATGAATCATTGGTTTTATCGCTTGACATTAATTCCTATTGTACCCCTCTAGCTTATAAACCGTAGTACTGTCCATACCACCCTAATATTCAAAAAGTGTAACTAATAAATATAATTTTTTTATCATTTCTATACGTTATTTTGGTATCGATCGATAGATGAATGGCTGGACGATATTAGTTGTACTCTTATAAATAATTTTTTTTTAAATAATTTATTTATTGTTATTTACAACTGTATACATATATACACATCAAGTAAATTTGCTGTAAGTGATATTATGACATGATACAAACATGTGGAGAATCTACCCATTGATAGAACTCTAAAAACATTTCTAAAGGAGAAGATCTCGAGGCCATCTTCTTTTCAGAGGCTTAGAAGGGTTATTAGGTAGTGAAGGAGAAGCCAGGTTAGAAACGAGTTGGTTTGGGTGACTGGGAAGTTTATTATGGAAGGATTGGTATCTGGTTCTGGCCAAATCGGCAACATTGAGGTCCTGATGGATGATTTGATTTGTGACAAAGTAAGAAGTATTAAGGATTTTACGAAGGATTTTAGACTGTAAGGATTGGATTCGAGAGGAATTAGATGGTTTAGTGGAGCCCCATAGCTCAACTCCGTATGTCTAAATAGGCCTTATAATAGTCATGTAGATCAGTCTTTTGTAATGGATTGGAAGTTTGGATTGTTTGTCTAGTAAATATCGTAATAGTTGTAATTTGTTGTATACTGTTATTTTATATTTAGCAGTCTATATAAAATTTTGACAAACGGCAAAATCACATATTAAAAAAAAAATTAAAATCTGTATCGCTACGAACCAGGAAAGATTAAAGTTGCAGTACTTCATAAGGAAGTACTGTTACTAGATCTACGGTTGAGCAAGAAGGCGATTCGGTAAGAATCACGATCAACCACCATATTTTCTCCAAATTAAGGGTACCCAATTAATGAGACTGGGTGAACCCCAGGATGACTCCAGAACCCACAGAGTTAATTCACGGTTATAGTGTAACAGAAAACAATTCTCTGACTTGGAGTTAGTAGCATCGTGCCTTACCACAGTTCCACCATGCTACCCCTCTGTCAATATATAAAGTCTAAATAGGTTTTATTATTGTTTTGTAAAAAAGTAATATGTTGTATGCTGAAAGGTGTGATTTTATACTTAGCAGTCTATATAAAAACTTTATTAGACTATTAACACATATCATCAAACATTTACGGTTAATCCTAAAACTTTCCTTCTAACTTTTATATCTAACTGCATAATCACATATATATATGTTCAACTTAATCACCTCGCTGAGAACAATTCCTAGTTACTAAGTTATAGTATTCTGATTTAGAAACGCTGAGACTGATTAGAAACTGTTTCATTTACATAACTAACGGAACAGTGAATGGAAGAACATTAAATGTACTTGTGGTAACAACGACCATCGCCATAAATTAGAGACATTTTTACTGAAATTACATGTATACATTTACAGTGTAGGAGGATAATTAACTTTCCCAACAATATGTGGAGAAAGTAGGGACGGGGATGAGCGAGTCATTAACGAGGCTTATTTTAATTAAATAAGTCCCGTTTACTATAAATGAAAAATCATTAACGCAACGCCATAGCGAATCGAAAAGATAAATTATACATGGGCCATTCCGGATCAACTTTACGTCAGTAGTTAACACCATGTTTATTAATTAATTTGTAGTGTCTTCTTTATTTGAGAAGGAGCATATCCATTTTACAACAAGGGGAATAAAAAAAATAATGACCGTTTTATCTAATTCAAAGATTTCAAAGGACTGTAAATATTGTAATCTTATTTAATACTTACCAATAATTAATAATCTCTTTATATATAAGAAGATGGTCAGGGTTGCGGTTAAAAGTGAAACAAAAATAGTTTGCAACTACTTATTTTCTGACGTTTCGCCCAACTTTGCAGAGCTTCATCGGGGCTAAAAAGATACAAAAAAAATACTATTTTATGTCTTCCTTCCTTTTATTTATATGTAATTTCTTACCACTTTATCTTTACATAATATTTATCCTATAATAAATTACCTTATTGTAGTAATATTTTTTTTTTAAGTCCTGATGAAACCCTGCAAAGTGGGGCGAAACGTCGGAGCGGGGTTGCGGGTTGCGGTCAAAAGTGAAACAAAAATAGTTTACAACTATTTATTTTCCAACGTTTCGCCCCACTTTGCAGGGCTTCATCAGGGCTAAAAAGATACAAAATGATAAGATACAATGATAGGAATAAAAATAAAAAGATAAGATACAATGAAAAGAATAAAAAACAAGTAGCAATGGTAAGAGTAAAAGTTTCATATAAAAATACGTAAAATATAATGCTAAAAAAGTACAGGAGATGTATATAAAACAAAAACAATACAGAAAAAAAATAGATAAAAAAATTTTTTTTTTCCGTATTGTTTTTGTTTTATATACATCTCCTGTACTTTTTTAGCTTTATATTTTACGTATTTTTATATGAAACTTTTACTCTTACCACTGTTACTTGTTTTTTATTCTTTTCATTGTATCTTATCTTTTTATTTTTATTCCTATCATTGTATCTTATCATCGTTTCATTTTGTATCTTTTTAGCCCTGATGAAGCCCTGCAAAGTGGGGCGAAACGTTGGAAAATAAATAGTTGTTAACTATTTTTGTTTCACTTGTGACCGCAACCCTGACCATCTTCTTATATATCAATTTTTACAGTCAACTATATATACATATATACAATAATCTCTTTAGAGCATTCTCTAAGCTTGTTTAATCACGTTCGACTTCTTAAAAAAAAAACTTCAGTTTAGTTATTTGTTTCAAAGAAGAAACATTACTGGGAAAACAATTTCTCAGTCACTGAAGCAACTCGTGAAATTATTAAATATGAAGGGGAAGGTGTCCTTGAGCAGCGTATTGTGCGGCGTTTGTATGAAAAATTTAGGGCTTCGAAAGACCACTAATGGATATTTATGAGGTTTTGCAAGAAGCTATTGAGTCAAATCCGTCTACAAGTAATCGTGAGCTTGCCAGGGAGTGTGGTATGAAGAAAGATACTGTTAGTCGCCATATAAAAAAAATTAAACACTCTAAAACAGTTTAATTTTCGAGTTTGTAAAATGATGTAGACACCCTCTGTTCATTCTAATCATTATTTTTTTAGGATAGACCAAAGTAAATATACACACTTAAATTTTTTTTAAATTGTTCAAATTACAAAGTAAAATTTTCACCATACACAGATGCTATTGAAACAGCACTAAAATGGTATTTTCAGTAAATATTCAGTAATGAATTTTTTTTTATATTCACTTTATATGCGAAAAATTATATTTTTAAATAAAACCAAAATTTTTTTTTACTTTTGCATTCGATTTGTACCAAAAAAAATCTGTAATCAGATTTGATGAGTTATTAATATTTTTCTGATACATTTACGCCTTAGGTAATAGTGATAAATGATCACATTCATACTAAAATAAAATAAGGATGAAAAATAAATGAAAGAAAAAAATTACATAAAAATAAATAAAATAAAACAAACAAACTATGTGTGTGAAAAAATAATATAATCTCTAGTCACATTTACACTCTTATATACAATATTTACACAATCGACCTGAGGAACCCTGAGCCCACCTATCCCCCACGTGTGAGGGATAGAGCAGAGCTCAAGAGATCCCAGCGCATCCCTCTTACCGCATCACTGGTAGTGAGCCAGTGGAGGCTGAGCAAGTGCACTAAAGCCGCAAACACTCAACTTCAGTGGAGAATCTGATCATTGCCAGAACTCCAATTGTCCATTTTTATTTTACAATAAGTCTCTTGGCCACTGCCGTTTCAACCTTCTAGGTGGGCTGTAGGGATGGGTGGAACTAGACAAGGTTTGAACTAGGGATGCGACATCGATGTCGATGTTTTGAAAACATCGATGTTTTTGACATCGATGTTTTTAAGCCGATGTTTTCTAAACATCGTTGTTTTGTCCCAATTTTTCATTTTGTTTTCCAAAAGTAACTAAATGAAAACCAAAAATTTACAGTATAAATAGATTCCTATCAACAATGTGGTCGAATAATAAAGTACCTCCAACCTTCACGCTATGTTGTTAGATAGAGATAAATTACGACTAGAAAAACAACGATGTTTTAGAATATCTTTGCTTAATATTAAAATACCATTGCATACAAATCTTTGCCAAAAATACATCGATCTTTTTGAACAACCATTTCAGTAACTCAAGGTCTGTTCCAACGACGACGTATAGTCCGGCCAGTCGGAAGTGGTTTTTGCAAAAAAAGAATGCAACATTGATAAAAAAACATCGATGTTTAGAAATATCAATGTTCAATATTAAAATAATGTTGCTTACAATACATTACCCAGAATACATCGATGTTTTTAAAATATCGTTACTTACAATGCATTACCCAAAAACATCGATGTTTTTTGTAGTCGATTTCGGATATCTTAGTTTCAAAAACCACTTCTTACAGGCCGTAAGGCGCGGGGTCGTTGGAACAGACCTTATGTTTCTGAAATAGTTGCTCAAAAACATCGATGTATTTTGAGTAATGTATTGTAACCAACAAGATTTTAGAACATCGATGTTTTTTGTAGTCGTTGTCGGATTCTTAGTTTCAAAAACCACTTCTGACAGACCGTAGAATGCGTGATCGTTGTAACAGACCTTATGTTCTTCAAATGGATATTCAAAAACATCGATGTATTTTGGGTAATGTATTGTATGCAATGATATTTTAAAAATATCAATGTTTTTTGTTGTCGATGTCGGATTCTTAATTCCAAAACCTACTTCTGACAGGCCGTATAATGCGTGATCGTTGGAACAGACCTTATGTTTCTGAAATAGTTGTTCAAAAACATCGATGTTTTTTGGGTAAAGTATTGTAAGCAACTATATTTTAAAACGTTGAGGTTTTTTGGATTTCATGACCTATTGGTTGATTGCAAAAGCACTTGTGACTGGCCGGAGCATGCGTAGTCTTTAAAACAGTCTTATGTTACAGAAATGGTTAAAAAAACACCGATGTTGAGAAACATCGATGTTTTTTGGTCGATGTTTTTTAACATCGATGTTTTAGTATTGAACATCGATGTTTTTTTATCGATGTTGCATCCCTAGTTTGAACCAAAGGATTAGGATTGTTGGAAATGTTTAGATGGAATTTTGAGAATTTGGTTGGTATGAGGTCAAGGACAAAAGGGATATGTAGGTCATGGTGTAGTGTTCTGTTGGGAACATAATAGGGAGCATTAACTAAGGTTCTAAGGATTTTGGATCGAAAAGATTATTATTGAAATTAGCTGTAATACACATCGCAGATATTTGAAGGCGATTTTCATGATATTCGCTTGCATAAATATAATAAGTTTTCATTATTATAGCAGGGATATTTCGAGTATCTATTACATGAACTATTTTAAAATTATTTTTATGAAATCAGGAAAATATCATTAATGCAATTTTCCATTCCACTTAGTCTAGAAGAAACAATGAACAAAGAAATGACGACAGTGGCATGAAACAATTTGTTAATCAAATTGCCGAACCGAATCGACAGTAAATGGAGGCCGACAGGAAGCCCACGTTTTATCGATAACATTAACATCGAGATCCCATTAGCAGTTCGATAGATCGAAACGACTTGGTGAAGGCTGGTCCCAACGTCTTCCGTCACCGCCGTTGGTAAACTGACGATGTAAGACGACAATCACGAAGGTCGTGGGAAACACTCAAAATCTTTTTTAACCCAAGAATCAGTCATTTCACAAAAGTCAGTTGTTTCACCCCAATTTTTGACTGTTTTGATGAAAACTATCTATAATTACTGATCAACTGATGAGTCAGCCAAGAATTTTCAGGGGTAATAAAAAATAGTGGCTGTTCCAAAGCTTTAAAATTTGAAACTACCTACAACACTAAAAACACTTAACTGAACATCATTTAAGAAAGAGTAAATTTGCTTTTAAAAAATGGACCCTATTTACGTTCTCAATAGTTCTCAAGATACAAGTTTTAAAAAAACAACTTTTCTTGACTGTATCAAAAAGGTCATGAGTTAGAGAATTTATTTTGATAAAACTATGTCTCAAGAACCATTAGATGTGAAGATGTCTTTAAGCATTCAAATTAAAGCTAGTTTAATGTACAATAAAGTAGTTTATGACGTTTATCTTGGTAGAAGTAGAAGTTTTCATGATATTTGCCAAAATAAATTTACAAAATGTTAATTTTTAGTTTGGGAAATATATCATTAAAAAAACTAATAATTCTAGGAATATAAAGGTTATAAACTACTTAATTGTCCAATATACGTGTAGTACAAGAGCCAGAAAGAAAATTTATTTCACCACATTTTTGATTACTTTAATGGAAACTATGTACCACCTCCCTACACCAGTTATTTATTATTACTAGTCAAAATTGAGGATTCTGC
>NW_027110990.1:13849-18813 GCF_000696795.3 Halyomorpha halys | reverse complement strand
TATTTCACCACATTTTTGATTACTTTAATGGAAACTATGTACCACCTCCCTACACCAGTTATTTATTATTACTAGTCAAAATTGAGGATTCTGCCAAGTATAGGAAGGGAGAATAAAAAATTGTGGCTTTTTCAAAACATTAAAACAAATTAATTTTTCATTCAGAGCTCTATATCTAAAACTACCAACACACTAAAAAACATAAGAGAGCATCATTTAAAGTAACGTAAATTTGCTAAAATATTAGATCTAATAGAGCTAGTTACGTTAAATAGTTGAAAAGCAATATTTCATAGAAATCTACAGTATTAGTAGTTAGTAAATTTATTTTTAAATATCTACATCTCAAAAATCATTCGTGGTACAGTTATCCACCATCACTTAAATTAAAGCTTCTTAAATTTACTATAAAATAGTTTATAATGTTCATCTTTGTAGGAATGGTAGTTTTTATGATATTTGAAAAAATAAAATTCACAACACGTTAATTTCTAGTTGTTAGATATATTTTTCAAAAACCAAACACTTTATGTTTTTGAAAAATATATCTCTGGATCCATAAGACTTACATGTCTGCCAGCATTCAAAATAAAGGAAATTTAACTCACAATAAAGTAGCTTATGATACTTATCTTCGTAGAGGTAGAAGTTTATATGATATTCACATATGAATATAAATTTGGCAAAAGAAAATTTGTCCGAACAACTATAAATCAATTTATTTTAGCGAATTTCATGTAAACTATTACTCCTACGAAGATAAACATCATTAAATACTTTATACATCATTAAACTAGCTTTAATTTGAGTGTTAATAGACATCTTTACGTCAAATATTTTTTGAGATATAAATTTTTATAAATTCACTAACTTTCAGTACGTCCCATACAACATTTTTATGAAATGTTGCTTTTTAAAAACTATTTAACGTAAATAACTCTATTAGGGCTCATATTTTAGCAAATTTACTTTTCTTTAATTGACGTGCTCTCAAGTGCTGTAGGTAGTTTTAACAATAAGGAGCTCCGAATGAGAAATTACTTTTTTTTTACGTTTTGAAACTGCCGCCATTTGTTATTCTCCCCAACTATACTTGGCAGACTCATCAATTTACACTAGTAATTATACATAGTTTTCATTAAAGCAATCAAAATTGGTGTTGAATAAGTGAATTTTCTTCTCTTGGGCTCTTGTACTAGTTTATCTCCTTCGACAACAGGAATTAAAAATTTGACACTTTATTACGATTGCCATGATGAAATAAAAACACTGGCGATATCTGCGAAGACAAGAGGTGTTACGGTTGTCATGGTGAAAACAAAACACAAGTGATATGTTTAGCCGAGTGGGTTTTGGTTTAGTGAAGGTGACAGTTTCATTTTAGAACACGTTACGATTGTTCAATGTGAAGTGGTAATAGTTTAAAGGCCCTCTGTCTTTACTGTTTGAACCGAAATAGCACCATATGAGAAATGTCATCTTATATGTTTTGTTTTTCAAAATTATGGTGATCTACTTCAATGCACGGTCATTAACACTAGAAGTGTGGATATAGTGCAGTGACGTTTCTTCAGCATGTCCTGGATATGAGAATAATAATGTAAATATAGTTATTAAGGTTAAGCATTAAGTTAAGGTTAAGTAAACCTATAAGTTTTAATTGTATTATTAACTGATAACAATTCTTTTTCCCCCCTTTTTCATTCTGTGTACATATATTTCTTATTATTATTAAACTTTTGTACATATAGTTCTGCTGTCCTTTCTCTGCTTTCAACTTGTTTATTTACTTATGTTTTTTTTTGTTGTTGTTCACGGAATATTACGATAATTCAACAGGTGGGTAGGTAACACCCCTAGGTTTTCTGTTATCTACATGTAAAAATATTCGCCAGTGGTCATAATTCAACAACTGTTTATATAGTGGTATATTTTAGTTATATTTTGGGCATAATGCTTCGGGGTTCTCGTTATTTCCATGCAAAAAATAACGTGGTGCCTAGAGAGTAATTCTTTATTGTTTTATCTTTTTTTCCTTTTGCGATTACATTTTTTTTTTATTATTATTATTTTCCTTTAACTCACCCTCTTCTCCACTGAGCGGGGACAACTATAAACGATAAATATATAACTAAGGATAAGTCAAAATTTGCGGTTATAACTTTCACAATACATTCCCTAACTATATATTCCATACATTTTCATTATTAGTATTATTCCTGATAATCATTTAGGTTATTTTTTGTTTTATATTGGAGTTGCTAATAATGGAAGGGTCAGGAACCTTATTAAGAGCTTGGCTATCTCAGCCACACAACCAAATGTAAACAAATCAACCTTAGCTGCTACAACAATAAATCGATACCATCCGACAGTGCTGCCAACCTACCCGCATTAGCATACAAAGAACAGCCGCAAAGCGGCCCTCAATTACTGGAGGCTCTTCCGTTAGATCTTCGCCGGATGTCTTCCTCCCCTAACTGTGTCCTCCCTTCGTTGCCTCCGGTGACTTCCTCTAACAAAGAGCTACACATACAGACATTTAAAAAAATTGAAAAGAAGATATTATTAATTATTGAAAAGTTTACAATTTTCAAGTTTAATATATCATAAATTGTACTTGTATATTTTAGTTAAATGTCGAGTTTTTTTTTATAAAATTTTGATTAAATATCAATTAAGTGCAAAAAACACATTAATTAACTACAATGATATAAAATTTAAGTTAATTATTGATTTTTTTTTTTAAATATTTTTATTGAAGATAGATTTTTAGGTGTATAGATTGTAATTTTGTTATTTATATTTTATATTTAATTTTATTCTACTCGATTCCCATATCACAAACCTCGAAGAATGTATCGAAATTGGAGGATAAAAATAAATCCCAACAAATCCCATCAAATCACCTTCACTCTTCGTCGTAAACCTACTGACTGCCCTATAGTTTCATTTAACGATGTTACTCTTACCCATGTCGAACAGATCCGCTACCTTGGACTACATTTTGACCAACGAGTAACCTGGAATCCTCACACAAGACTGAAAATACAGGAAACTGCACGTCGATTTCGACTATTACAGCACTTACTAGACAAACGGTCTAAACTTCCAACACATTACAAAAGACTGATCTACATGACTGTAATAAGGCCAATCGGGACATATGGAGTTGAGCTTTGGGGCTCCACTAAACCTTCGAATTCCTCTCATATCCAATCCTTACAACCCAAAATCCTCAATGCTCCTTACTTTGTCACAAATAAAATCATACATAAAGACCTTAATGTTCCCTATGTAACCGATCTAGCCCGAACCAGATATCACCCCTTCCATTATAAACTCTCTAACCACTCATGCTCTCTAGTTTCTAAACTTTCATCCTCTTCTATTCCTGACAATCCTCCGAGGTGCCTGAAAAGAAGATGGCCACGAGACCAGCTAATGTAAAATGCCATTAGAGTGCTACCAATGGGTAGTTGCTCTACTCGCCTGTAACACTCCATTTTAACTAAGATCATATTTACTAAATATATTATGTAATATATAGTTGTAAATTTCAATAAATATATTTTTTTTTTAAATATTTTAATTTTATTCTATATTTGTTAGAAAAGGAGGAAAAAAGAAAGACGTATTGAGTTAAGGGAGAAAATATGCATAGATAAATAATGGGAACGAAAATGAAGAAAAATATGGGAAAAATGATGAAAAAAAAAATCATATTTATTGATTACATATTTTATTTTTCTGTATTATTCCTATACATTAGAATAATTGAGAAAAAAATCTTTGACTAGTGATAAGTATGCTATGTATTTAGCTACCCAATACAGTTTTTGAATAAAGTTTTTCACTCTATATATGTAAATATTTTCATGAATTCTGATCATAAATTTTGAGTCCATTCACTCTTAAAGTATGCGACACCGGAGAAAGGAAAATTAAAAGGTCAAGAATTTGAACTAGAAAAGAATTGGGTCGATTTTTTTTTTCTCCCCAATATCCTGAAAACTCCGACAGAAGCTATGACAGGGACTGGAAAATGTAGGCCTCAGAAAGAGGCGGATTACGAGAAGGTAATGGGTGAGACGGACAGGCAAGCTGTGAGGTGGAAGGACACAAAGGATAATGTTCAAGGAGCAATAAGGATAATGGGGTCTGTGGCAGCTATAGCTAATGTCAACTCTTATCTTCTACTGTTACTCTTCTTATTATTTCTTGTCACTCTGTTACTTTCAGTGTGTATATATACATGTATGTATGCAGAAAGGTGGTTGGCACGGAGGTAAGGCGCTGTGTGCTTTCAATCCTAGGATCTGGGTTCGAAATTGGCTGTGGCCAATAATTTTTTATTCTGTCACTATAGGCAGCCGTGAGTCAAACCTGTGGGTTCTAAAGCTTTTCTGGAGTCCACTCAGAATCTGAGTAAAAATCTGGCAGTTGAGCATGATCTTGCTCTATGTATTGCTCTCTCTCTCTCTCTCTATATATATATATATATATAATTTCAGACTTAATTACAACTTATATTATTATTATTATCTGTAAATGGTTAAAATGTTCGATTCGTTATTGAGTGATTGAGAAATCGATATCAGGGGAGTCACGATGGCCCATTGTCTAACAAGGTTATACAAAAGATGAATTTTAAATTTATTTACATTTAGAAGGAACATTTTCCTTTTAAATAGTTCTTGAATTATTCATAAACAGACAATTTATTTATTTAGTCATGCATTTTTCATATTTTCCTGTTAATTTTTTGCTAGTAATTATAGGATAAGAATAATCCTAAAAAAAAATTAAGAAAAAACAACGCATTAAGGTCAAATTTTTTCAATATAAAACTATATAATAACAAAAACTTAATGTTTACAATTATTCCTGGTGCTACTGAAATTATTCTTGAAATTAAATAAATGAAAATTTGGTTTTTTTTTAATAATACTTACATTAAAATA
>NW_027110990.1:7923-13648 GCF_000696795.3 Halyomorpha halys | reverse complement strand
CATTTGGCATTCCAAATAGTTTAAAAAATATTTTTGACTTAAAATTAAAATTAAATAATTGAATTAATAAGTATAACTAAATGTACATATATGGCCAGAGTTCATGTTGAAGTCTTCTATAAACAACACACTAAACATCTTGGATAAACCAAGATGGCAGCTGTTCTGGGATAGTTCTCTGAAAGATCACTTATAGAGTCAAGTGTCAAACAAACAAATATCTTCAATAATAATAAAGATTTATAAGACAAAAAGGTCCAATGCCGACACCACCCAAGAGCATCGTAGGCGACCAGCGTTTCCACTCAAGGTATTTACATTATCCTTCTAGAAGAGAATGATTCAGATATCGTCTTCAGAGGGCGTCAAAAAAAAAATCTTTATGAGGCTTAAATTCTAAGTAATACTAACCACAGCATCGTCCATGATGCCTGTAAAGAAAAACTGCTTAGATGACTGAAAAATTGTCCGTGGAAATTCAAAATATATAAATGCTTATTTTATTATTAATACAATATTATTTCTTTTGGGATAAAAATATAAATGAAAATACGATATGATATGATACAATACAATACAAATAACACAACATAATACAAAATACAACACATGATATAACATAGAAAAAGAAGATGGTCCGGGTGCGGTCAAAGAAAAACTTAAATAGTGATTAAACTATTTATGTTTAGCTAACGTTTCGTCCCACGTTACAGGGCTTCATCAGGGCTAAAAAAGATACAAACACTTAAATGATCTAAACATGAATGAGAAAAGTAAATGAAAAATTAAAAGATGTACAACGAAACGTAAAATCTAAATAAGAATAATATCATAATAAATATAAATTAAGGTACAAAATTAGAGATGGAAAAAGGGGAATATCAACGTACCAGACTAGAAGTCAAAGCCAAAGTGAACTGTTTGGCAGGATGTAAAGAAAAGAGTGGGGATTGACGGTTAAAGTACGTTACATTTGAAAATAATTTCAAGATAAACAGTACAGGAAATCAAAGAAAATATTAAAAATAGCCAACTATTAAATGATAATATACATGATAGGGGGAGTGGGAAGAAATTTAAAAAAAATTATAAATATATACAGATAGAATATAGATAAAAGAAATGAAGTTAAAAGAATGGATAATAAATGGACAATAAATATATATGTATATATAGTTGACTGTAAAAATTGATATACAAGATGTTCAGGGTTAAGGTCAAAAGAGAAACAAAAATAGTTTACAACTATTTATTTTCTGACGTTTCGCCCCACTTTGTAGGGCTTCATCAGGGCTAAAATGATACAATGATAAGAATAAAAACACAAAGATAAGATACAATGATAAGAATAAAAACAAGTAACAGTGACAAGAGTAAAAATTTCTTTATAAAAATACGTAAAATATAAAGCTAAAAAAGTACAGGAGATGCACATAAAACAAAATCAATACGGGGAAGAGGGGAAAAAAAATTATAGAGATAAAATAAACGTCATGAAAGAATAATAAAAATAATAATAATGATATATATATATAAGTATATATAATAATAATGATATATACATGATAATAAATGAGCAAAGAACAAGTCAGGACAACCTATCTGTTCAAAGGAATCGGTAGAACAGAAAGAAACAATGAACAACAGAAGCGTGGAGGAGTGGGGAAGAAGTAGCCAGCAAACCGTTAACGGCTTTATTTCGATTTCAAATGCGACGAATTTATAGAGAAAGTAATGATAAAGATATGACGAAAAATGAAAAACTATAAAAAAAAAATACAGAATGATACAGTACATGAGTTATTACATGATTTTATCTCTATAATTTTTTTTTTCCCTTCCCCGTATTGATTTTGTTTTATGTGCATCTCCTGTACTTTTTTATCTTTATATTTTACGTATTTTTATTAAGAAATTTTTACTCTTGCCATTATTACTTGTTTTTATTCTTATCTTTGTAATTTTATTCTTATCATTGTATCATTTTAGCCCTGATGAAGCCCTGCAAAGTGGGGCGAAACGTTGGAAAATAAATAGTTGTAAACTATTTTTGTTTCTCTTTTGACTGCAACCCTGACCATCTTCTTATATATGACAATAAATATAATTTATATTATTAGTAATATTAAATGTTTCTAATGTTTGTATCTTGTGTTTTCTTTTAGCCCTGGCGAAGCCCTACAAATAGTTTTCTTTTACTATTTTGATGCCTTTATTGACCACCACCTGGACTATCTTCCTACAAAAAGGAAAATAAGAACAGTAAATCAGAATAAGAAGAATAAATTGTCAGCAATATAAAAATCTGTTTAATATCAAAAAGAAGTAATTCGAAAAAAAAAAATCTTCATTTGTGTTTAAAAATAAAAGACCACCGTTTTTATTAATAAGAATATATTTTACCTAACAAATTCTTTACTTTATTGTTTATTAAAATATTTAAGAATTAATATAATCCTTAGTTTATATTCAAGGCTAGAAATTAAGTCGGCTACGGCGCTTCCACAATATTTTTAGAGAAATACTAAGGATCCTAGGAGGAAAACAGTTTAAATAAGGAAAATTTCCCGTTTAATTCTAGTTCTATATGCTGGCACGTAATCTTATTGTATCTGAACGTCGGTTTTTGATTCTGATTCAAATTTAAGAAAGACCAAACCAGATATGAAGCATAGCTGATTAAAAGTAATAAATGGAAATCCTACACTTGTACAGGAAAAACCAGGATTCCGAATGATACCAGTGCTTCTCTCTCTCTCACGTCACTAGAATCCTCTCTCGTCTTTTCCCACTTCGACTACGGATCCTTGGTGTACGGAGGGCTATCTCCAGGACTAGAGTTGAGACTGAAGATACGTTGTAAGATTTATCTTTGGGTTCTCAAGTCTTCTGCTGGTATTCCGAGTTGAAGTGGCTCTATCCAACCTCCCGAAGGCAATACCTCCTTGGTGTTTTTCTATTCCAAGTTCTTAACATCAAAAAACCTACCTATATCATAGATCTCCTTCTCTTCGTTCATCCATCCACTCATTAAACACCAGATCCCATCCGAATGATTTATATACGCCCTCCTATAGAACCTCCTTCTTTAGCAAATCCTTCGTCATACGTGCAACCTCCCTCTGGAATTCTCCTCCCATCTCCATTCGCCAGTCCTCATCCATTCTCTCCTTTAAACAACACCTATTCCTTCATTTATTGAATAACCAAACCTCCACATCTTTGTTATCAAATAAATAGGCAGGTATTGATTAACATTATAAACAGTATTAAAGCCAATATACCAATGTAATTTCATTCTACTATCTGAAAAGTTGTAAACGCTCGCCAGATAAAAATCTCACTATATGAACCATGTAATTATTCTTAGGAGACATATGTCCCAGAATAAAGTTATTTTTTCACTCATTCATTCATTTCATTCATCATTAGAATCGAATATGGTATCTTGATGATTTTTTTTTAATCTTTTGTTAACGCTAAAATGTTTGTATCTCGTTGTTTCATTTAGCCCTGACGAAACCCTGCAAAGTGGGGCGAAACTTATTTAACAATAAGTAGTTTTCAATTTATATTTTGATGCCTTTATTAACCGCCACTCGGACTATCTTCCTACAATACACTTCTATAACGATCAACTATCCTCTTCCAATATTTTCCTTTTTATTTATTTATGCTATTTTGTTATGCTTACGAAAGGTAATGGACAATAACAGCATTATATAAAGTTGATAGTTCATTACACTTTTTTATCATGAGAGGGCGTTGAACTCGGCCATACCAGGAGGGACGTAAGATGGGAATATTTGTAGAGTAAAGCTGTAATGCGGGTATTAAATAGTTCCACCATTTCTCACATTCCGAGCCTCGAAAGGTTATCCAGCCGATAAAACTTAAAGCCGATAAAACGAGAAAAAAATTGATATGTTTTCGAGAGAAACTCGATACTGATGAGAAACATCGATTATTTAAATATGCCATAATAGCTAAAGATATATCTAATGCTTCTAATTTTATCACCAAATAGAACGAAAATAGTTTCAAAGTTCCTTAGATTTTTCGGAAATAGAAACAATCTCAAACATTTATTTTATTTCACTAAAGTGTTAGGAGTTGTTGGGATGTCAGCTGTATAGACGGTGTAGAGGCTGGAACCGAGGATACTACCTTGAGGAACACCAGCGGATTGAAAAAAGAGAGATGAATAGGATTTCGTGAACTAAAATCATTTATTGGGAATCATAGTTCTTTCTATGATACCCAATAAATGATTTAGTCAAATATTTCATTTTTAGTTTTCTTTGTGATCGATATACTTACTAGTTCTTCTGATGAACGATTAGATATGAACCAAATAGTTTGAGGTACGTGAAAAATATTTTGGGATTTTCAGGCTTATTATGCAGTGCGTTATCGTTCTCAATGTTCGATGCTGTAAATTTACAAGTTTTGATAAATAACTTTCAGCGTTAGCACCACAGTATTCGATCCCATGTCTTAATATTTATTCAAATAATGTTTTATTAACCGTTTTTAAGGCTGTTAAAAACTAATTTAAAGTTTTTTTTAAAATAATTTATTTATTGTTATTTACAACTGTATAAAATTATATATAACTAGTAAAATTGTTATTAGATATAAAATAATATAATACAAACAGGTGGAGATCCTACCCATTAATAGAACTACAATTAAGTTACTAGAGAAGAAGATCTCGAGGCCATCTTCTTTTCAGAGGGATAGATAGGTTTGGGGGGTTGGAAAGTTTATCATGAGAGGATTGATACCTGGTTCTGGCCTAGCAACATACTCCGATGGAACATTGAGGTCCTGATGGATAACTTGATTTGTGACCAAGAAAGGAGCATTAAGCATATTATGATTCGAGAGGAATTCAATGGTTCAGTGGGGCCCAAAAGCTCAACTCCGTATTTCCATAGAGGCCTTATTAAAGTTGATCAATCTTTTGTAATGGATTGAAAGTTTAGACCGTCTGTCTAGTAAATGTTGTAATAGTCGGAATTGAAGAGCAGTTTCCTGTCTATTCAGTCTTGTATGAGGATTCCATGTCAGTCGTTTGTTCAGATGTAGTCCTAAGTAACGGATCTGTTCGAAAGGAATGAGTGGGATATTATTAAAGCATACTGTGGGGCACGAAGTCATGGGTTTACGACGGAGGTTAAATGTGATTTGGTGGGATTTATTGGAATTTATTTTAATCCTCCAGTTTCGGCACCATACTTCAAGGATAGTGATGAGGGATTGGAGGGTTTAGGATACAATATCCTATGTCTATTATTCATTGACAATAGACATGTGTCTTTGGCATACGTAGTGAGGATAGTGTTAGGATGGGTTGGGATGTCAGACATTTTTTTTTCTTTATTTAATGTAATTTACAACTGTACAAAACAATACAAAAAGTAAATATGTTGTATAATTCATATACACTTGAAAATCTTAGGAAGGAAAAACCCATCTGTGGTACTTCAGATATTAATTTAAATTAGAAGGTCTCGTGCACATCTTCTTTTCAGACGCCTCGGAGGATTATCAGGGATTGTTAAGCATGAAAGATTAAGAATTAATGGGTTAGGATGGTTAAGGAGTTTGGAATGAAAAGATGCATATCTGTTTTGGGCCAAATCTGCAACGAATGGGATGTTAAGGTCTTTGTGAATGAGTTTATTTGTACCATAATAAGGAGCATCAAGGATTTTACGTA
>NW_027110990.1:4720-7103 GCF_000696795.3 Halyomorpha halys | reverse complement strand
TCTGGAAGGAAGGTTATAAACATAAAGGCTTATAAAACAAGTTGCTGAGAAAATCCGCTAGGGGCTCTTATGCATGTAACGTTTAACATGACTTCAAATATGCTGCTCACAATCCTATAGTTATAACATTTAACATGGTAAAACATTTTACATTTAACACAACATCATGAATACCTCTATAATATAATTAAAAAATATCGGTCCAAAAAAATTTTGTTTTCGAAAATTCTTATTTCACCATTATAACTTATTTCCTTAAATTATTAATCTAAACATTATATGAATGCATAAGAAGTGAGGGTAATATTTTGAATAGAAATGTTTTTATTTGATAAAATGATTAGGTTTACCATTTTTACCAGAGCCCTGTTTCATAATGAAAGCTAATACTATTAGTTCACAGTACAAGTTTAGAAACTAGTCTGGTAATAATACTAATACTTATTTTTTTTTCATGATAGGTATGACTATTAGTGATATTACAGGAGTTAAAAAGTACTAAAGTACAAGTTACTTTTGAACAAGTCAGTGTAATTATATATAAGTTAAATTGACAAAACTAATAGTATTAGTTTGTACTTTATTATAAAACGGAGCCCTGGTTGTCTTAAGAGCACCCTTACACTATTCCCAGATTAAGTTGGGATCTACGGATACTTCATTTGGGGTTTTAAATATTATGTTGATAGAGGATGAAAAAAAATGGATGAGACAATGAAGAAAAAAACATTAGGTGAAGAAGAGAGAGAGGAAAAAAGGGAAATGTGAACTTGCAATATAATATGGTTGATAAAATAAAGAATAAAGTAAACAGTATGTATTATAAAAATAAATTATATACAAGGCTGAAGAAGATAATAAAAGAAGAGAATAATTTAAAAGAAAAACAATTACAAAAATAATAAAATGCTTGATAAAACAGAAAAAAATAACATATGAAAACTTCTTTTTTTTTTCTTTTTTTTTTATTTAAGTGTTTCAACCACTCGGGCCATTTACACTTGATTTACAAATTCGATTACAATTGGCATTTTTATACAGTGGAAATATAAATACCATTGAAATTACAAGATGAGAAATTTACATACATACATGGCATACAATGTCAGTTGAAATTACAAAGTGGGAAATTTACAATCACAATTACCATTACATGTTAACAATTACAATTTACACTTCACAAATTTATTACTGTTGTGGAGTCTTCTCTGATCATTTCCTGTACACATGAAGAGAATCTGTGAGACTCCAGAGCAACCCAGTAAGAATGTGCCCAACAGCGAGATCACTTCAGCAGCATCGACACATCTGTTCATCCTTCCTTCTTTATGGGATGATAGTTGGCGAGTCGTGTATGTTCCATCCGAAGACGGGTTAATACATCTCTGTAGCAGATTCATGTTTTCGGTTGGTTTTGATTAAATTTTATGGTAGAGTTTGGAATGATGTAGAAACTTAAAAAGTCTATCTATGGTATGTTTGTTATCTTGCAAGATGGAATGGAGATCATCAGGTATATTAGATAAAGATTTGAGGGTGTTATAAGATCGGCATTCTGTCAAAATGTGTTTGACTGTAAGTTCTATTCCACAAGTTTGGCATACGGTGGAGGATCGAAAACTTCTTTGAAAGATGAAATGATGTTGAAAAAATAAATGAAAATTAAAAATATACTAGTTTTTTACAGATTTTTTTTTATAAATAAAATTAAACTTTAGAGCTCTGTTTAAAAATAAAAAAAAAACATTAATAAATATTATTTCTAAATACTATTACAATATTGTAGAAGGTAATTAAATATTAGTTCAAGTTGCTTTGGTGAAAATGTATAGATATGAAAGATAAATGCAGGTACCTGAACTTGGTGAAATTGATGAGAGATAAGGGTAAGATGAATGTGAAAAATAAAAGAAATTGAAAAGAGGAAGGTGAGTTTAAACTTTGGATCAAAGTTAGGCAATGGATCAAAAATTGGCCTGAACTGTTCTTTTACTGAATAATTTTTTCCAATAAAAATAGGCATTTCATATGAAACGACCCAATAGTTGGACGACAGATATCTATCACGTGGAAATAGCCTAGAGGTCTATAGTGCCACAGGAGTCCTACCAGTAAATCATTTAATACTTTACCGCATTAACTGTAATGTCCCGGACCAGTAATAGGGGTATTCATGATGTTGTATTAAATGTTTTACCATGTTAAATGTTATAACTATAAGATCGTGAGCAGCCCTATTTGAAGTCATGTTAAACGTTAAATGCATAAGAGCCCCTAGCGGATTTTCTCAGCAGCTTGTTGTATAAGCCTTTATGTTTATAACCTTCCTTCCAGACCCTCATGTTATTGTTTACTTCAGTTTTGATTTAAGTAATTAATTACA
>NW_027110990.1:1544-1750 GCF_000696795.3 Halyomorpha halys | reverse complement strand
TCACAACAACAAAAATGGCGGCGATCTCAACTGGTCTATAGTGACGTCATTCTCCATTTAACAGACCAAGTAACATGCTCTCAGCCATGTTAGCCATGTTAGCCATGTTACATGTTATTTCGTTTTACCACGGTAAAAGAAGGCAATTTTTTTCGATTTAACATGAGTTTTTCAATTTAACACGCTTTAACATGTTAAACCAAAGA
>NW_027110990.1:0-1494 GCF_000696795.3 Halyomorpha halys | reverse complement strand
TTTCGTTTTACCACGGTAAAAGAAGGCAATTTTTTTCGATTTAACATGAGTTTTTCAATTTAACACGCTTTAACATGTTAAACCAAAGATCATGAATACCCCTAATAAAGATCCATATTAATACAATCCAATTATCTACATATCTGGTAGTTGCTTTATCCCGATATGTTTATTTACAACATTACATTTTCATTCGACTCCCTATTCACAGCAAAATTTATTTTTGCGTAATTATTCCAAACTACTAATTTTTAGAAGTTTACAAAATAAATCAAAATATTTTAAATATTAATAATAATATTCTTTATTTATTCTGGGATTGATCACTTAAGAATAATATAACAGGCGTCAAAATTAGCATTCAGAGCCTTTGAATGAAATACAAAATAAAAATGAAATGCTCAACGTCATTAAATATAATGAATGAACAAAAATAATTAACGTAATATATAAAATACAATTTTAATAAATAAGATAGAACCGTATGTCATATCATAAAACATAAAAATAACTTCTGATATTAAATAAAAATGATAAAAAATAAAATAAAATAAAATTAAAATTAATAAATGAAAAGGTACAATTTCCTAATGTAGATATTTACAAGTATAAATGAAAATATGAAACATTATATATGGAAAATCCATAAATCAACGGTATATTTTTTTATTATTATCAAAAAAGTAATAATAATAAAAAAAATTCTCTAACTTATCATAATCTTAAGGAAATACAATAAATAAAATAAAAGCAAAACTGAAGGAGTAAAGTTGATTATATGAATCTATATAAGTATATACATGTTTATAGACTTTTCGTAAATATTAAAACATCCTATAATATTTATGTTAAATATTACATATCACATAGCCTAACAAAAAAAAATTAAGATAGAGAAAACAATATTGTACCCTTTGTCCTCTAGATTTTAGAAACCTTTATGAAATTTCACTAAAATCTTTTAATTATCCAAATTTCCTAGCTCAATGCATTTCTGCGTTATTGTTTTTTTTTTTTATTTGGCGTTTAGTGTCATTAAGTTCAGCTTTGAGAGAAGTTTCGACCTGTTCCAGCCGGGTAATAAAATCATAATTTATTGCGAGGATATGCTAAAAATTTGTCTAAATTGCGTAAATCTATATAATAAAAACATTAATAATTAAGCAATATGTGTAAGATTGATTGTAAAGTATAAGATAAATATAAAATACAGATAAAAGATATCATATAAATATGAGATAAATAAAACATAATTATAATGTAATAAATAAAAGTTTAAAGTGAAAAGTGGGGTAGTAAATTAAATTCTGAAATGCAGAACATTGAGCAAAAATAAAAAGATTTATATTATAAAAAAATATTCTGTAATATATATATGTTTTTTAAATTTAAATATATAGAATAATCAGACCAATTTGGCCATATGGAATTGAGCTCTGGGGCTCCACCAAACCATCAAATTCTTCCCGCATCCAATCGTTACAATCCAAAATC
>NW_027110989.1:0-3928 GCF_000696795.3 Halyomorpha halys | reverse complement strand
TTATTATATTGATAATATTATTATTAGGTTGTTTTAGTTTATCTTAAATCCAACATTTTGAGTGTTTTTGTAAACCAAGAAATCAATGAAACTAGACAAATATAATATCAATAGTATCATGGACATATATGTTTTCCAAGATTTAGTGGAAGGAGTAATTTAGCTGATGATTATTCAAAGTTCCGTCGAATCTTCATTGTCTTACGTATGTATTAATATATTTTGAAATATTATGAACATATAAACTTTTAAAAAAGTACAAATGTTACAATAAATCATTCCAAATTATTATTAATATTTCCTAAAACATAAATGAAACGATGAAAGTTAATGTCTGATTAAAATAAAATATTTAATTTTTCTTTGGTAAAACATAAGAGTTTTGCCAGCAAATGTTGATCACCAAGGGACTAAATTATAGTTAGTAACTTGCAGTCAATTCTGCTTTTGGAATTAACATTAAAGAGAGCAATGTAGGAGCTATTTTTCAGCTTGAAAGCTATGTTTGGTCATATTTATTTGAATACCCTTAAAGTATACGTTATTAAACGTAAATTTTATAAATGAGTATAATCTTTTCAACTTATGGTGTTCATTTAAGCGAATTATTTTAAAAAGTAATATAATGCGAAGCATGAATGATTATAAACTTCTATAAATGATGCAAATAAATCTATTAAAATCCAAAGAAAGCAATAATCAAAGCATGAAGTCATTCGACAGACCAAACCTCGAACTGAAGACGATCACGAGCCTAGAAGAAATATAGCCACTCGGATTAATGTGGAATAAATAAGCATAACAAGTTCCTTGTGATTCAAGCCGATATTCTCAGTAGAACCTTGAAGAAAGGTCAATGAAATAAGTCCCTTGATCCGACTTGAGGCTTAAAGCAAATAGTACATAGCTGTAAGTAAACGCTAGTTCATTATTCATGTTTGTTTAATATATAATAAATAATATTTTATAACATTATAGTTTCAATGTATGTTTGATTCCTGGAGTTGTCTAATAGCTATTTCTTAGAATACATTTCAATAAGATTTTATGACCGAATATAACTTACTGAATGAATAAAATACTTTTTTTTTTTTAAATGTTTTAACCAGAATAAGAAAAAAAAAAGAAAAGGGAAAATAAATACTGGTGAAATAATAATACAATTTTCTGTTATAAATAGAACTTAATAAAAAACAGAATAATACAACTGTAAAACGTAGACAGAGGCAAATATTGTAGTCTGTTTTCAAACTATAGTATTTAAATTTTTTTTGATGTTATTATTTTTAAATTTACCATAAAGTTGACTCCTTTTTTGCATATTTTAGAAATAAATATGCAAAGTATCTACCTTTTCCTAAACTAATCTAAGCAATTACATCAGGGTTAATTCGGAAAAATTTATTTCTCATGATTTTAATATTAATGAATACGCCTTTAATCGCTTCAATAGACTTAAACCGCCAATTCCTCAATCGATTCATGGTTTTGAATATTTTATTACTTTCAAATTGTTCAGCTGAGGCCAAATAATATCTTAATATTACTTTGCTTCATTATTAATATCTTTCAATTTATAAACAACATTACAGCAATAATATCATTGAATCATAAGTAAATAAATAAATAGATTAATGTATTTAACGAAATTAAATGTAACTAAAAACAATGCAATAAGAAACTGTAGATAACCTAATTTATTAGTTAAGTCAACGACTCAATATTTTATTGGTTTGTTTACCTTTAGTTTATGAATTTGACACCATTTATAGTTTAAATTTAGTAGTAGTTTTTAGCACTTTTACAGAATAAATATGACGCTGACCAGTCTTTAACTTTGTTTTACCGAGTTGTGCAATATGGTCTAATAACTGGATATAGAATACTTTTCTTTTTCACTAGTACACTGTGTATTCAGCTTACTATTTTTAATTTAATACTGTACTAAAATAATTTTATTTAGTCTCTGTAGGCTTCTCTGGGTTCAACTTGTGTTTTACTATCCCCAAACCTCATCAAGCTTATGAAATTACTTGGAAATTCCTTATCCATATTCATCTTAGTCAAAGTTTGTCCTGTAATATATTTGGAGGAATGCAATTGTACAGCATTTGCTCTATTAATACACATCTTACTGTACCATGTTGCATGTACTATATAGCATATCCTATATACTAAGTTTATAGTAATATATAATATATATTGTATAATATACAAATATATATTGTATGTATATAATACCTAATATATCTTACATACAGTTAAATATTCGTAATAATGTAAAGTGTACTCGACAAATCCATCTGGAAAACTTTAAACAATTCTGTAATAACGATTCTAATTGAGAATAGTCGCTAAATATTTTTTCTTAGCAAAATTGACGAACTCACGAATCCTATATAAAACATTATTTTAAAAAAAATTCCACTTCAAGGAATTTTAGGTCTACTCTCTTTTTTCTTAACTCACTTCTATTTGCTATTTCACTTGGGTAAGATTGCATACCACGTGAATTGGCAAAAGGTTATCTTAATTCAATTCACCTTTCCCAATAAGCATCAAGTAATCAAAAGAATGCATGCCTTGCGTTCCTGTTCCCAGGGTCATTTTTGAAAATATTTTTATTTTTAACATTCTTTAAACCAGATAGAGCCCTCCCACATTATAGTTAATTGAATGTCAGAACCATCAGATTCCACAAAAACTGGGAATAGACCCGAAAAATGTTTCAACCATAAAGGTAGATACGTAGCTTTACAAAGAAGGCTATCTATACGTTGCCAACCTTGAAAGACATTTAAAAAAAATGTCGATAGTAAACTAAGTAATTTTGAAATGAACAATTGCATAGGAAAAACTAACTTTAACTACTTAGGGACATATATAAATAGACGGAGCAAAATAGATTGGAAATTAGCAAATAGGATTTTTAATCCCATTGATTAAAAAAGTTATAATAATCGCCTGCTTCCGGCTTCTAATAACAAATAATGTGTTCTATTTTTGTGATTAAAAAGTTGCTTAACATAAGTTGTCAGTGTGCGCAATTCATTGCAGATTTGTAATCTGGAAAAGATCAAATTTATTTCTATGTTAATATTTATACCATTGATCTTAAATTAACATAGATGGATGAAACATAAATATTGTTTCTTAATATTTTCTTTGAAATGTCAACAAACAAAATTGATTTTTCAAACAATTCATCAACATGTAGTTTCAGTTTGGTAAACTGAACCGTGCATTTTTTATTTTTTAGAAATATTGGTATCGGTTTCAGATATTATTTGGCTTCGGATTTATGGAAAAAATGTATAAAGTTATTTTTTCGACTAGAAAAATTGAGGAATCAGTAGATAAATTTTTGAATTTGGAACATTATTTCTTCGAACGATATTTGGAGATTTAAAATTTCCTATGAAGTGATACTTTTTTCCTCAATTAGGAATTATTTAAAATAAATTATGTTCACAAAAATATTATTTTAGTTTTATCGCTAACACCTCGTCGGCGATACTGAACGCACCAAGAAGGTATCGAGAACTGGGTCTGATCCGCTGTCAATGGGAAGCTCTACTGCAGCATTGGTCCATTCCCCAGCGACAGTCGAAGGTTCTGGATGCCCTATTCCAGTATACATTCAACTACGGTGCCAAAATCGCGGCATGTGCTGATAGACTGGGGGTGGATCAGGGCCATTAAAGTGTAAGAACTCTACGGCAGTCGTTGCCTGAGAATGCTATCGAAGAATGGGCCAATTGCAGAGTATTGGTGTTCGCCATTTCAAAGAGGCCCCAAAAGCGAATAGATATGTATGTGAGAAGCAGATACTCTTATTATATTGATAATATTATTATTAGGTTGTTTTAGTTTATCTTAAATCCAACATTTTGAGTGTTTTTGTAAACCAAGAAATCAATGAAACTAG
>NW_027110988.1:371-4307 GCF_000696795.3 Halyomorpha halys | reverse complement strand
AATATAAAGATAAATATTAGATAAATATTTTCAATGAAAAATACTCGTAATGACAATAGCTTATTGTAACTTCGCTAGACCATATTCTTTTCAGGCACTCACAATTGACTATTAGGCATTAAGAAAGTGGAGGAAACATGATTATATAATATGATATAATAGGGTTTATAACACCTTAATAAAATTAAGATATTACAGAATTCATAATGGAAGAATATATTTCTTCGGGCCAGAATATATAATGGGGGTTGGCATACATAGTTTAAGTCAGAAATTTTTCAAAAAATATAAATTACTTTATACACTGAAATCGATATGGTTCTTCAACCAAAACACTATTTTGTTAAGAGCAGACTAAAAGAAAAATATTATTAAAAACAATGATTCACTTTACAGTTGTTCTATGTTCATACTTTAAACTGTGATTTCTTTTATATTAATTTTCTTTTGTATTATGTAGGTACATCACTTTTGGCATCATTCAATATATTTGTTTAAACCGGAATTTAATAGCTTACTTATAATTTTTATCACAGTTAATAAAAACGTATACATTCCACATTTTTGATGTTTACTCCCGATATCTGGAGCTGACGAAAGCAATATTTCAGAATTTCAAAATTATCTGCGTTGCATATTAAAATATCATTTATGAATATAAATGATTCTTTATATTCTAATTGTATTTAAACTAGCTCAGATATTTGATAATGTGAATATTTTTTTGTGATATGATTAGACAGATCACGAATATCAAGAATGGTTTTCGACTTTTATAACTTAGCACAAATACTTAATCATAAGGCTGGATTCCTAATTAGTACTTATGAATATAAGTCCATGAATTGGTCTCGATAATTCATACAGATATATTTTAGATAAATTTATGGTGTTTTAGAATGTTTTCTGACAAATAAAGAATCTTTGTTTCATGGTTCAACAAGGCACTTCTAAAAATGGAATTCTCGATTATAAATACAAATTACTAAAAGGAAAATAGAGTTAATTACATATTCTCATACTTCATATTTTAAGGAATTGGTTCGTTAAATTATCGAAATAATAATAAGTAATGACTTATTTATATCAAACGTTGAAGCACAAGTTAATATAATTAATAACTGTCATTAAGGAATTGAAACTTCTATTCAATGAATCATATTTATTTTTATTATGTTCAAATGCGATTCGAGAAATGTAATGATTTCACTAAATATTTTCACAGATCCATTGAGGGCAAACTAGTTTGTTTTCTCGAACATTTAGGAAAACAATTCTCCAACCACTAGTAACAAAACCAAACAGTGGTTCGGTTCTCGCCGTAATTAGTTTCTAGATAGAGGTTTAAATCAGGCACAGCTGGGCCTTCTTCCTGAATTTATCAATCATGACTCCTCAACTCTCAATCATCTAAATGTGCGTAAACTGATAATTACTAAACAAATTTAAATTAACATTCAATTATAACCACTAGTGTACTTCGTAATTAAGTAGAAGTTTGTTAAAAGTTAGACCACTAATCAATCAATTCATCATAATACATAATTACTAGTTAAAATCAGCAGAGAAAGGATAGAGATACTCTGCACTATATCTTAGTAGGAAGATGAAGCATGTTGAAGGATATCATAACTAAAAGTTTTAACTAGCGGCTGTGTACTAAATAGGTCTGTCTTAAGTTGTCGAGCTAAACATAAAACCAAACTTCAAAAGAAGAGAATCTTATTGGTTTAATGTATAATTCGTATCTCATTTTTGTAAGACATTATTTGAAACATTTTAAAATAGTGTTTTCAATAATTCATGACTTAACAGCAATGTGGTCCATGTGAGAATTGACTAAATGTCTCGATGCGCGTAATCATCACGTAACTCCATGTAAGCTATTAATAAAATAAACATGTCGGGGGATAGAATATATCAACACAAAAATGATACAAGAAATAAAGAAAAGGATCCAAATAAAACAGCATACAGCCAAAAATCAACATAATTTTAATTTTGATAACACCACAATTTTACACAAAGAAAACAATTTGTTCAAAAGAAAAATACTTGAGTCAATTTATATATCAGAGAACATCAATTACACAGTTAATTTGAAAACAGATACTAGGAATTTAAACCAACATTATACAGAGATTTTAAGCAAAATAAATTTATAAAAATAAATGGAGAAATTTGTTACTATTTACAATTAATTTTAATATGGAATTTTGAGAATTAATAAATACCGAATTGAGACAAAAATGGAATTTAAATTAATTTTAAAACAAGGCTGACCTGTGTGAGTGGGAGGTTATAGGTCAATAGTTTGTGTATATGGTAGTGATTTGGTGGATAATTTTAAAATAAGAAGATTTAGATATTTATGATTTTAAATAAATAAAAAAAATAGGTAACTAAACTTAAGCTTAGGTGAGCTTATTAATAATAATATGACTTTCTAATAATTGACTTTTTAAATAGGTTTTTAACTTATAATTAATGAATGACCTGAGCAGAATAGCCTGCAAAAGAAATTTTTAATTTAATGTGAGGAAGAATTTATAATTCAAGGTATGTTATATTATTAGTGATAATGTTGTTGTTATAAGTGTTACAAATGAATGTATAATATAAGCTGTTTAAATATTTAGATGTCCTTGAGGATGGCTAAAATGGCCGAAACGTTGGACTGGTGCAATAAGTGTTGAGACAAAAAAAAATACAAGTTTTGATTTATTTAATAAAAAAATAAACAAATTAATTACAACTTTAGTTGTTGAATAAGATTAGTGTAAAATTGTTAACTTAAGACATGTTTTCATAATTCAACTCTGAACCGCTTCGAAACTTCTTTATGCAGTTAGGTACTCAATTATCTCCCTTGGGCCCCAGTAGACCCTTTTCATGGGCCCTCTTGTGAATATCACTTGACACAATAACCGCATCCATATCGTATCATGCATAAAAAACTAAACTTATTTAAGCGTAGTAAAGATTATTAGATGAGCAATTCGCAATTCAAATGTTTCCTTCTCATGCCTTGAGCGGAGTGTCATTATTTTATTTTAAATATTAATTACATTCTTATTAATCCGCATATCTATTCTGAAGGTTTTTTTTTTTTTAAATGACACTAAAATATCTGTCTCATCTCCTTCATTTTTGCTGCTTAGATTATTATTTCTGATCTTCCTTAAATTATAAGTGTGATTGATTGATATTGACTCAAGATGTTTCCGATGAAAAGAAAGAAATTAATCTATTTCTTTATTTTTTTTGGAGTGTGACAATCTTATTACTTTAATGTATGATTTGTATCCCATTTTTTGCAACACCTTCTTTTGATATCTTTGTAAGTATTGCGAGTCTTATCTTGGTATACCAAGATGGGATTTCCCTGTTCGTATTAAGGTAGGCTTCCTTGCTTTCTTTCGGTACCAATCCATTAGACTCCCCAAGAAACTCTTTTCCCTTCTTTCTTCCTAACACACGTTGAATATAGGGTCCCAAACTTTAGTTCAATGTGAATCCCTTTTACAAAATAGCTTTTTATGATCTACACATAATCCTCATGAAACAATTAAAAAGTAATCACCTCACGCTAACATAGATTAATAAGTAGGATGTTACATCTTCTCCAAAATGAAGGTAATTATTTTAAATCATAAATAAAATTTGGATAATTCATAGAAACAAGTATTGATTTGAGGTTATTTGTGGTGTTACTTGAGGGATACTCTACCGTCTTGCTAACGAATTACTTATGGCTCGTAAAAGACTATGGATTAATCCATATTGTATGAGCATCCTATATTCTTTCCTCTACTGTTGTAGTCGTTCATGTGGGGACACCTCAATGAATGTCTATTGTTGATAGTGCTGTCTTAGTGATAAAGACTCTGGATTAATATTGTATGAGCATCCTATATTCTTTCCTCTACTGTTGTA
>NW_027110988.1:0-321 GCF_000696795.3 Halyomorpha halys | reverse complement strand
TGAATGTCTATTGTTGATAGTGCTGTCTTAGTGATAAAGACTCTGGATTAATATTGTATGAGCATCCTATATTCTTTCCTCTACTGTTGTAGTCGCTCATGTGGGGACACTTCAATGAATGTCTATTGTTGATACTGCTGTCTTAGTGATAAAGGCTCTGGATTAATATTGTATGAGCATCCTATATTCTTTCCTCTACTGTTGTAGTCGTTCATCGGGGGACACTTCAATGAATGTCTATTGTTGATAGTGCTGTCTTAGTGATAAAGACTCTGGATTAATATTGTATGAGCATCCTATATTCTTTCCTCTACTGTTGTA
>NW_027110987.1:7181-7616 GCF_000696795.3 Halyomorpha halys | reverse complement strand
ATTAGTAGTTAGTGAGTTTATTTTAGTAAATCTATATCTCAGGGACCATCCATTTGACTTATAAATTACTATTAGCATTTAAATGAAAGCTAGATTAATGTGTTATAAAGTTTATGATATATGACAAAATATATCCACAGAATGTTCATTTCTAGATGTTGAGATAAAAGTTTTGATTTATGAATAGGTAGGTATATCTCAGGAACCATTAGACGTATAGATGTTTGCCAGAGCTCAAATTAAAGCTAGTTTAACGTACTATAAATTTAGTTCATGGCACTTATTCTCGTAGGAGTTGCAGGTTAAAATGAGGTTATGATATTTGTTAAAATAAAGTTATTTCTAGTCGCAAGGACAAAATTTCATTGGGAAAATTCATATTCATAAAAACAACTACCTCTAGGAAGATAAATTATGATATTAAGATATATATAG
>NW_027110987.1:4190-4646 GCF_000696795.3 Halyomorpha halys | reverse complement strand
AAAAAAATATATACATTTTTTATCTTTTGGGAAAAAGTAGCAATTGACAATGATAATATAAGTAGTGCAAAACAATTTTAATATTTGCCTATGTACTGAAATAAGGGTTTGATTCGTAAAAAAAAAATACAATTAAATTAATAAATATATGCCAAAATTTAAAAATAAAAAACTAAGACAAAATGTCAAAAATTGGTAAATGTGAGAGCGAATGGTAGTAGGCCTGAACTTGAAGCGATAGGCCTGGGCAGTTACATAACATCCAGGGGAAAAAAAAAAGATTGTCCAAGGCTCAACTCTATATGGTCCTCTGTCTTCAGTCCCAGTCAACAAACAATGTCCACATTTATTTATGTACTATATGTATATATGTAATATAAACATTTATTTATTAACTATATTACAAACTATTCCATAATTAGAAACGCTCCAAATTATTAAATAACTTTTTTTCTT
>NW_027110987.1:3505-4066 GCF_000696795.3 Halyomorpha halys | reverse complement strand
ATCTAAAAGATAGCTTGGGTTCAAATTAAAAACTTTAATATTAAATAGATAATAGAATTTTATAATATAATAGACTCCTAATCTCAGTGCGGGTTTCTAGGCAATCAGAAACAGACACTTTTACTATTAACACTTAATTAAATTAATATTTCTTTTACACATGTATTTAAATTTAGGTATAACAAAACTAACCAATTTCACAATCTTCTTTTGATGATTCTTGGTATCTTCTTTTCTATAATGCAATGTCCTGCAATGTGTCAAAAATGGCTTCCAGTCCTTCCAAAAAGCTATATCTCTCTCACAACAATGGCTTCCAATCTTTCCCGCTTCCAGCCGACGGACGTTCTCTCACCAGGCAATCCAAACTAAGAGTCCCTTATTCTTCTTGGGTGACTCTTGGTTGTCTTCCTCTCCGTTGTCAAGATGTCCACCCTTGCTGGACAGAAATGGATGAGGACCTCCTCATCCTGGAAACATCATTTCTCAATCGCGCCCAAACAACGAATGCCTGCCAAAAACCAAAACCTGTCTCGATGTTCCATGTAAACATCGATTGTC
>NW_027110987.1:0-1794 GCF_000696795.3 Halyomorpha halys | reverse complement strand
ATATTCACTTTTATACTCTTTTGGATAACAATGTAAATATAGTTATTAAGGTTAAGCATTTATGTTAAGGTTAAGTCAACTTATAAGTTTTAATTGTTTTATTAATTAATAAGAATTCTTGTTTTTTCCTTTTTCTTTCGGTGAGCATATATTTCTTATTATTATTAAACTTTTGTACATATAGTTCTGCTGTTCTTTCTCTGCTTGTTAATTTACTAATTTTTTTTTGTTGTTCACGGAATATTACGATAATTCAACAGGTGGGTAGGTAACACCCCTAGGTTTTCTGTTATCTACATATAAAGGTATTCGCCAGTGGTCATAATTCAATAAGTGTTTATATAGTGTTATATTTTAGCTATATTGTGGGCATAATGCTTCGGGGTTTTCGTTATTTCCAAGAAAAAATAACGTGGCGCCTAAGGAGTAATTCTTTAATGTTTTATATTTTTTTTCCTTTTGCGATTATATTTATTTTTTTATTATTATTTTCCTTTAACACACCCCCTTCTCCGCTGAGTGTGGGCAACTATAAACGATTAACATAACTAAGGATAAGTCAAAATTTGCGGTTATAATGACTTACTTGGTGTTTTCCTATTCCAAGTTGTTCTCAAAAACCTACCTATATCCTTGATCTCTTCACTCTTCGTTCATCCATCCACTCATTAAACACCAGATCCTAACCGTAAGGTATTTATATTTATATAAGGAATTTATTTTGGCACGTTTCATAGAAACTACTTATCCCACGAAAGTACTCATTATAACCTACTATATTAAACTAAAATCTGAACCGCTACAACACATGAAGGATCCGGGATTCAGTTCTTTGTAAAGAAGTACTGTTAATAGACCAACGGTTGTGCAAGGAGGTGATTAGGTCAGAATCACGCTCGACAGCCAGATTTTTACCCAATTTAAGAGGCTGAGTGGAAGCCACAGGAGTTGACTCACAGCTACAGTGAAACAGAAAACAATTTTCTGTCCATCCGGATTGGAACTCGGGTCAATAGAGTTAGTAGCATCGTGCCTTACCACAGTGAACCAGGCTCCTTACAGAACATTTAACTAGCTTCAATTTGATTGCAAAGAGACATCTCTACGTTTAATTGTACCTGAGATATAGTTCTTCATGAATCAAAAATTTTGTCTGAACAACTAGAATTCAACATTTTGTAATTTTATTTTGCAAATATCATGAAAACTACTACTCCTACGAAGGTAAAGGTCATAAACTACTTTATAGGACATTAAACTAGCTTTAATTTGAGTGCTAATTGGAATTTAATTAATTAATCTGTACGATTAAAGACTTAGATAATCTATTTCTGTTATATCAACATCCTTTAAATTTTAGGTTAAAAAAATCGGGTGGAATATCAATTTGTAACAAAGTCCCAAAACTTAAAAATTACCTAACCTAAAAAACTCATATTTTTGACATTTTACATTTTTATGTCCCTCGATAGATGAATAATGTGATGCGATTCATCGCACAGTTTTTTATTGTTACCTTCAGTCTGAAACCTGTGCCTCCATCCGACCTTATTTAAATAATTGCATTCCGCGCCTTCGTCCTACAAAAATAAATCAACGCCAAAGCGTAGTAATGACGTTTTGTATCTGACGTTGAAAGATTTTCATTGGCTAATTTTTTTTTTTTTTTAACTACTAATTACGTAATTTATAGCTAAAATAGGAGCCGGTTTAGTAATTCACTCCACTCAAATTTCAAACGAATTTTTACAAGAGTAATTCACTTTAGAAAAAGATTGAGTAAAAACCTAAATA
>NW_027110986.1:0-5561 GCF_000696795.3 Halyomorpha halys | reverse complement strand
TATAAATTTGGCAAATGAAAATTTGTCCGAACAACTATAAATCAATTTATTTTAGCAAATTTCATGTAAACAATTACTCTTACGAGGATAAGCATCATAAACAACTTTATAGCTCATTAAACTAGCTTCAATTTGAGTGCTAATAGACATCTGTACGTCAAATAGTTTTTGAGATATAGTTTTTTCAAAATAAATTCTCTAACTACTGATCTTTTACTGGAAGATTATTGATTGACCGTGTGTATAGATGAATGGAATATGGTCCGGGTGCGGTAAAAAAAAAACTCAAATAGACTATTTGAGTTTTTTTTTACCGCACCCGGACCATATTCCATTTACTGATCTTTTAGTACGTCCCATACAACATTTTCATGAAATGTTGCTTTTTAAAAAGCTATATCTCGAAAACTATTTAACGTAAATAACTCTATTAGAGCTCATATTTTACCAAATTTGCTCTTCTTTAAATTACGGCCTCTTAGGTTTTCTTGCGTTGTTCTTACTTTTTGAGATATAGAGCTCCGAATGAAAAATTAGTTTTTTTATCGCTTTGAAACAGCCGCCATTTTTTATTCCCCTTACCTATACTTGGCAGACTCATGAATTTTTACTAGTCCTAATACATAGTTTTCATTAAATTAATCAAAAATTGGGGTCAGAACAGCCTTTTTTTTTCCTCTTGGGCTCTTGTACTACAACGACTGATTGGTAACACCTCACTCAACTGAAAAGAATCCGTCAGAGATTTGCTTATCTCTTGAGTGAGTACATTTCATTAGGAAATTTTTCACCCCTAAAACAGTATTAATAATTTTTATATTTTTCGTTTTAAAGATGATGATTTTTTTTTAAATTTTACTTATAAATTATAATTTGAATTTATTTTTAACCCAGCGATACAAATTCCTGTATATACCCATAAGACACAGGATATCATGATCTAATACCAGGTTATATCATATACATAGCCGGTCGCATAATGTATATGGACCAAATTTTTGAATGAAAATATAAAATGATAATTAAAGGCAATGCCAGTGAGGAATTTGGTTTAAGATAAAGATCAGTAAACATCTATACACAATACTTTTAATAACCTGAGAAAAATTTCGCTTATCGAAAGAATAAGCTTCTTTTTTTTTCTCTCCCTTTTTTATTTTAGTTTATTTTTTAACAATACTTTTGACAACCTAACATTCTAGGAAACTAATTGATTTTATATCATTTGTTATTTCGTTGTGTTGAATATTTAATTTTATCTGACATGCAACGCCTCCAGAAAACGATTCTCCTATTGTTTCAAGCAAACGTTTCTCCTTCTTCATTCCTCTGAAGGTTCTGGAAGGAATGGTCTGATAGCACTTGAGATCTAAAAATACCGAATTCCTCAACAGACACCAGAGATAGCTTGGAAAAAAGTCGATGGCGTAAGATTCTAAAATACCAGCACGTCTGTTATAAGATGTAGTATTTGTCAACTTTCTCCACCAGAAGCATGTCTGTGTGAAATACTAAAAACAAAAAAATTTTAAACGTTTGGAAAGTGTATAAATGGTATTATATCTTGTTTTTGGTCAAGTAACAATTTTATTATTAGCCATATCAGATCTGTACGATGGATCTCAACGTTGTTTGAAAATACTCAAGAGATATTCCTGAGTAACTTGAAACATCTAATTTAAAAATCAGTTGTAGAGTTCGCTCGAAACTGTGGTTGACACCCCATACACATTACCGTCCTATTGGCTTCGCTGTAGTAATAAAATAAACAAAACGTCTCCACCTACCCAAGTACGTACAGTTTTCATGACCTCACAAATGCTGACTATCCACATTAATATGTGTGAACTAACCGTATGAAAACAGTTATTATATTTAGGTGTATTGGTTTGACAATAAAAATTAAGAAATTTTAAAGCCTTTTTGCAAACCAAATTGGGGAGAAAAAAATTAAAAATTATACGTTAGTATTTAGGTTATTCTGTGTTTTAGAGGTTACCAACAAATATAATCTTCAAATTTACGGATTACTTCTTCTATCTGTTTTGTAAGGAGATGACTTGATGACTTTAACATTTAACTGCATATTATACAAACATAACAAAATGTTATTGACTTTTTTTATTTCTATCCAGAACAACGTTATTTATATAAAAATAATAATTGATTTCGTTTACACAGATTCGTTGAAAATTTTAATCCATGACTTTTCTCTATTTATTTATTTAGTTATCAACATTTTTGTTAGATATAGCAATGTTATATCTGTTGACACTTATTAAATCCCAACTAATTATATTCTTTATCTTGTTTTACTATGACTCTTATTTCTATATTTCTTAGTACTCAATCATATTCTCACAGATGAAGATTTAAAGATTTAAGATTACACTTTACCTTATGATCCTTATGAAGATCCCTTCATATATCTATCATGTTATCAGCGCATAGTAGAGATTAAAAATATTAATGTAGTAATTAATCAGCTAAAATATTGTGACCTCACAGGAAAAACAGGAAGTATTTATAAATATATGTTAATTGCTATATAAAAACGCCTTCCAATAATAATTGTAATAACTATCGAGATATGATTGGAGATACAAATGTTTTGTACGAAACCAAGGAATTATTTTTTCACCACAAAATAGTGCATGTTAGTTCAAATTTGGTGCTACCTCATTTTTTTACGTACTCTTTACTTTTTTTGGGGGGGGGGGCATTGGAAACTATGTCAACGCAATTATGTAATGAATTTCTTGGATTTATTCTTGTTTACGCTTATTCATCATTTTATCATTCGCTTGGTAAGAGATTCTTACCTGGCAGTAACAATATTTAATCATAAAATAAATTGGTTTATCGATATTTTAATTGTGAGATACATCCAATTTTTTTTTATTTCCTCAAATAATCGGAACCGTGAAAGTATTTAAATCGATCGAGAAACATTTACTACATCTGAGTTCTAGTGTTTCAGCATCTTCTGCGTCAGGAAAAAGTTCTAAAAACTATCATTTTTCAGTCCCATTTCTAATACTTATATATTAATAATAATAATAATAATAATATTCTTTATTTATTCTGGGATTGATCCCTTAGAATAATATACAGGCACCGAAATTGGGCTTTAGAGCCTTAACGTAAAATACAAAATAAAAATGAAATTAAAATATAATTAAACAATGAATTTGAAAAGATAAAAATGAACAATAATAATTAACAGAATATATAAAATAAGAATAGAACAAAAAAAATAAAACCATATGTCATATCATAAAACATAAGATGACTAGCACTTCTGATAATAAATAAAAAAAAAATCAAATACAATTAAACTATAAATAATAAATAAAAAGGTACAATTTTTGCTAATACAATATTAGTATTGTATATTGTTATTAGCTTCAATATTAGGTATATTTCTGAGTAAATCACATTTTCGACATTAAGTCATAGTGCTTATTGTCTTACTAAAATAATATAATATTATGAAATAATATCTAGCATGAATATTTCATAGTTTTCGTCACCTACTATATTGCCTGGTAAATATTTCAAATTTGTTAACTGCTGAGGCTTATATTACTATGAATTAAGCGGTTTGTATTACAGCAATCTAAGTTTTTCGGAAAATACTACTAAAATGGTAAATGAAGATGATAAATCGTTACACTCAGCATGGGTGCCTGAAATCATTGAAATAAATGATAAAGAAAGGACAGGTAAGACTATCTGAGAGGTCCTTACTTGTTCTGGTTGTGGTAAGGACTCTTCTAACAACACAGGAGCTTCCACGTCCTTTGGAAGAAAAGATATTCAAGGAATGAGAAGAAAAGAGATATAAGAGCTATCCAAGCAAGCTTAAAAGCATAAAGAAAGAGGGAACAAATTGAAAGTCTCAAAATCAGACGCTGAGAAGTGATCCTAGTCCGGATGAGATTTAGACATTCAAGATTATTTCCCCGACTTTCCCGATATTGAAATAATTAGCCGAAGATGGTGACATTGTAAAATCCGCTTTTTGAAAATATTTTTGAATAATGTCTTACTGACGGCAAAGAATCGAAACGAAAACGAATACCGACTAATATCTCGTTACTTTATGGCATTATTGTAGTAAGGTAGTACTAATGATCCTTCACATTAATGCTGATATTAACCTATTACTAGCTATTATTAAGCTATTACCGTTACGATGCTTTGTTAAAAATATTTGTTACTTTTTTATTATTTTAGTAAATTGCTTTTACATGAGGTAGTAGTTGACTATCATTTTTTTCACAAATGATGATTAAAATCATTCAATAACTATACTAGACTCTAATGATTATGATATTCTTGGTCATAAAAAGAAGCCACGATATATTTTTATCCTTGTGAGGTTTGCACCAAATCTGTAAGTGATTATGCAAGATTAATATTATTTCTTGGAGAAGTTTGCCGGGGGGTGCGGTCAGCAAAGAACAACATAAATAAACAAAACAATATTTATTTATTTTATGCCGACGTTTCGACCTGAGTTTCAGGTCTTCATCAGGGGTTGTAGCGTAGAAGGGAGGATTGTAGAGTTACAATCCTGCCTTCTGCTGTGGTATTTTATATATTACCAAACGAATAAGTAGATTTTTTATTATCAGTGACTGATATTGTTAGTTAAATATGTATAATTGTATTAATTACCGGGTTCTTCGAGAGCACTTTTCTATATTTAGGTATTTAGTACTTGACTATCATGACAAAATTAGTAAAATAAATGTGTCTTTTTTTAATAATGGTCGACATTTTGAGATAACATATAATTTTAAAAATTTATTTCTATAATTTTTTGTAAACTCATCCGTTTCCCAGATAATTGAGGTTAAAATTTCAATTTTTCAGTTTCCATATTAAAAAGGTTTATAACATATAATATTTTATACACTTTTTGGAACGCATTAAATTATACATTTATGCTTTAGAAAATTAGAAAAATTTATTTTACTTTCTTTTAGTTTTTAATTTCTTTTATTTATTTTTTTTTTTTTGTGAAGAACGTAAACCTTTCTATAAAAATATGTTTTTTGGGATCTATGAAGTTCTAGCCTTCATAGCGATTCGATGGGGGAGGGATCATAAAAAAAAATTCCAATGATCTATTTATACCGTCATATGGCTCGGTACAACTGTGCTCACACACACACTCACCTCGTGTGTGGTGAATCAACGTTGCACCGAACGTGGGACCTATTGTTCAAGCCCACGCAGTCTGGCTGCGGGCTCGGGCCTGATATGGATTGTACCTATCGCTAAGGTTTTATGTGCTCATGCCATCAGAAACATATATCGTGAAACATATTCGTTAAGCTTGAACAATTCTCGTACTACATAGCCATCCTGATCCCTGATCCTGTTGATCTCATTCATTCAAGGGTTTTTTTTTTTTTGGTTTTTTTATACCAGATCGGCCTGGTGGGACTTATATGGTTGATATAACTTATATTTTTAACAGTTGATTAAGAGGGGGTATAGTCATACAAATGACACCCCTAACTATATACAATGTTCTTATTAAAAGAAAA
>NW_027110985.1:2192-3600 GCF_000696795.3 Halyomorpha halys | reverse complement strand
TGGCCTCGTGACCTTATATTGTAAACTGTTTTTAGAGTTCTACTACTGGGTAGTTTCTCTACATGCTGTATCATATCATTATCATTATGTCATTATGATCAAATTTACTTGTTGTGTTTTTTATACAGTTGTAAATATCAATAAATAAATTTTAAAAAAAAATTTTTGGTCTTCAGTGAATATTTAAGAAAAATTGGAAGTCCGATTCCTTCCTCATCCAAAATAAAATCCCTTTACCAGTGTCCACTGAGATATGATACACCATATCCTGTTGATCGCATAACTACAAGAGAAGGTCCTGTTGACCCTGTTCTCTAAGTGGGTGGGTAGGGAGGCCTGGCCTGGCGGTCAACACGGCCATGTCCCCAGGCAGTCGAATCCTTTGAAGGGACACTTCGGCAAACAGCAATATGTCCCACCCGGAGGCCACTAGTCAATCTTTCCCATTCCGGGCAGTGAGGTTATTGCATTCCATGGGCTGGGGGTAGCTCGTATGTTAGGAACTTAGCAACCTTGATTAGTCGATAGTATAAGATAGTATCGATACTTTATCGATATCTGGTCCAAAAGACATTTATTATTAAAAGATAAATAAAATATAATGAGATGTAAAACATAAATAAACAAAAAAATATTTATTTATACCAAAGTCAGTGCTAGATAACAACCATAATTTAGAGAATCATAAAATTGAAAAGAAATAGTATACAAACAAATATAGAACAATACAAAATATTGAATTGAATAATAAAAAATCGATAATTGAGTAATAAAAAATAATTTATTGATAATCATGGAATTATACGGTAGCAGATTGATAACAGTGAAAGATGAAATATAATATCATGTAGGTAAGAAGGTATGTATAATATAAGATATGCAAGTAGTGTCTAAAAAACTGAAAAAAACAAGTATTGAATCTGCAAACTTAACAATATGAAATAAAATCAAACGTCGAAACGTCGGAATAAATAAATATTTTTTTGTTTATTTATGTTTTTGTTTGCTGACCGCACCTCCCCCCCCCCCCCGAAGATCTTCTCCAATCAATAAATAAAATATGAAGGGTATAATCGGGGATGAGGTCAAAGAGAAACTAGACATAGTATTCAATTATTTATTTTCCTACGTTCCGTCCCACTTTTCAGGGCTAAATGAGATTAAAAACAACTACAAATGTTTTGGCAATGTAAAATAATTAGATGACACGGAGTTAAAAATGATGCTAATATAAATGATGGCTCACTACCAGTGATGGGGCGAGAGGGATGCGCTGGGAGTTCTTGAGCTCTGCTCTACCCCTCACAAGTGAGGGATAGAGTGGGCTCAGGGATCCTCAGGTCGATTGTGTAAATATTGTATATATTATTTTATCATTATGTTATTTTATTTATTTATTTTTCATACA
>NW_027110985.1:0-617 GCF_000696795.3 Halyomorpha halys | reverse complement strand
ATGTACAGTTGTAAATAGCAATAAATAAATATTAAAAAAAAAGTATAGTGTATATAATATAATGTACATTATATAGTATAATGTATTATCAGCTATTAAATGTTAATATCTGACCGTATATTCGTTATGAATCGACTTTCGTTTTCTTTCATTCACTTCATTATGTTGATTTAAATTATTTTTAAATATTACTTACATATCTCATTTTTTAATTTCATTATTTACTATTTACATTTTTTTTTTTTTTTACACCGTTTATTCTGTTTATTTCATTAATGACATGAGCACTTTTTGATTTTTATTAATTTTGTTTTATCAAATAATTCTTACTTATACAATATTATATTTTATCTTCTATTAGTATCAACTACTATCTACATTTTTTTTATTTATTTAAAAAATTGTATCCAATATGTTCTGACAAGATGGTAACATCATTCGGTCGGTGCCAAAATAACACATAAAAATGAAATAAGTGAAAGTTAAGTATTACATTTTTGACTATTGAGTATTATGGAGGCTATAAACTTTTAAGCAAGATAAGTGCAACATGAATTGATCTCAAGTGGTACAACTAATAATTTACTACTGGGTAGTTTCTCTACATGCTGTATCAT
>NW_027110984.1:30560-39874 GCF_000696795.3 Halyomorpha halys | reverse complement strand
TGACCCGTTATAGTTCAATCACCCCCACCAATGTAAACAAATGCGACGCTGCCAGATCTACCAAATTCCTTACAGTGTTGCCACATAGTGCACCCAAACACCAGTCACTAGCCCAAGGTCACCCCCTCCCGCCCTAAGTAAACACCCCCCCGCCCTACAATGACCTTGACCTAATGCACAATTTCCACAACCCGTTAAATACAACTACTATAACAGAACTAAAGAACCCAATGAATGCTAGTATGAGAGTACAAACAATCAGATTGACTTAAACTGAGTTCATGAATCTATAAACGAACAATAAACCAAAAGAACAATGAGTCGAAAGAACCAAAACGATTTGCTGATCCCAGCTATAAACAAATATATAATACTAATTTTGACCTTCTAGGATGATGGTGGAACTTCTTGATGTCGGCTTGATCTTCAAACTTTGGCTGTACCGAAGTGGCTGGTAGCAGATTTGCCCTTGATGGTGGAATCTTCTATGGCAAAGTAACATTGAAAAGAGAGATTGCGAATGGGTGTTAAACTCTCTTGTCTCAGTACTGCATCTTCAATAAAATCTCCATGGCTGTGGTGTTCGTCTTCGATTGTAGGTGTGTATGAATCTGCCGATCGCTTGCTATCATTCAGATAGGATCTGGAATGACTTTTGTCCATATGATGTTCAGATGGCAAACTGGATCCGGATTCCCTAGAGCTTCCAGATACGGCGTACGATGAAGTGGCAGATGAATTCCTGGTCTTACCATAAGCCGCTTGGGTAGGGACAGCAACACGATTGGTATTGCTGACCAAGCTTCTCGAATCCATGTTATCTGACCTTACATTCCGAATGAACATCAAACTACCTCGGTCACGAATTGAAGTTGGTGAACCTTCAGTGCTGCTTAGAATGTTTCCATTCATGAAGATGTGACTATCAGCTCTAGAGTTATCGGAATGTGTAGTCGAAGTAGCGTTATATGGAGAATCGGCGTTTAATGTTTCACAACAATTCCCATCACTGATGCGAGGAACATCAGTTGCATCTGAACTTATAGGTGCATCTGGTTCTGGAAGTTTCTCGAGCAGTATCTTGGAATACAATCGCTGAACGGAATGCATTCCTTTATAATCTTTAGTGAAAGAAGCGCCATCTTTTCTGCTGAACGGTGGATGCTGATGTTCAATGATGCAGAGCGTTTTCGAGGAATTGGGAATCTTCGGTACAGACTTTGTTTGCGTAGAAGACGTGGATCGGTGAATCGAAGTCGTGGATGAAATGGATGTGGTTGCGGGATCACCGGATGATCTTGTGCTGAAGGGCCGACACAATGTCGTAGATACACGCGGTACAGAGCTGTTGTGAGTTGAATGAGAAGAAGTGCATGAAGAAGGTGGTAACATTTTGCCTCTAGAGATCGTTGAACGAGAAGAAGAATGAATTTTTACCATGTTCTCGGTAGAATTCGAAACGCTTAGAGTAGATTTGAAGAACAGATAGCAGGACGTAGGTTGAGCCAAATTGTGAACAACGCCGGAAACGACTAGGCCGAAAACTGTAGGCGTAAAGTAAAGTCCTTCAACTTCAGTAGGGTATGGAGCTCCGACGAGAATCCATGGGTATAAGTCCCCACCGATTAACAGATCGACTGGACCTAACTCCCCAAAACGTTGATCGGCCAAAGGGTGGCGCATAATGCGGCTGACGACGGAAGAAGGAAGGTTGACGTTTGGTAAAGAAGACGTGATGCGGTCGACTACCACTGGAGAGATGTTATATTCTTCTTTACCAGCAAGTGGGCGTATGGTACATGACGTGGAGCCTTTGATATGAGACTTCGGGACAGCTGACTCGCCAAGACTGGTGATGCAATGGTCGAAATTCGCAAGGTTAGCGCCAATCTTGTGTGTGAGCGCGCTTGAAATAAATGTGTGCTGGCTTCCGGAGTCTAACACAGCACGGGCCATATGAAGGTCTCCCCTCTTCGACTTAATCAAAAGGCATACAGTGCCTAATAGTACCATGGTGTCCGTGGATGAAGATGGCGTAGATCCGAAACCAATGAAGGTCTCCGTAGGTGTTGGCTTATTGGACGTTTCATCGACTTTAGTGGCTGCGTTGTCTTCTTCCTGGCGGTGGATCAGCGTGTGGTGCTTCTTATAGCACATTCGACATCGAAATTGCGAACGACATGTTGCCACCTCATGGCCCTTACGGAGGCAATTCCAACATACCTTGAGGGTTCGGACGCGTTCAATTTTCTGGGTAAGAGGGAGCCCAATAAAAGCCTCGCACTTGGAGAGGAGATGATCTCCCTTCCATAGAGGACATCTAACTTCTGCTGCCCCTTTGCGCTTCTCAGTTTGGTACTGAGTTGTTTGCTCAATTTTGATTGCTCCCAACCTATCGGTGACCTTTAAATTCTCCAGAGTTACCCTCCTGGATTTTTCCTTTTCCATTCTTCCCCGGGCCTTTTCCCATAACTTTCTTCGAGCAACATGATTGTTGTGTATTTCTTCTCCGATTTCTGCTCCCGTGCCCTTATAGTCCCGCTGCTATCCTCGAAACCCTAAAAGGACCTCAAATGGTGAAAACCCCGTAACTGTATGTACAGAATGATTGTATGCCACAATCGCCTTAGGTATTGCCACGTCCGGTTACAACCAGATATAGTCGAAGATGGTCACTCAATGTGCCATGAAGCCTCTATATGCCTCCTCTACTAATAGGGTGCCCTGGTGTGTTGAGATGCCATACTACGTCAAGGTCCTTCACTTCATCTCGTATCATAGCATTATCGAATTCTCTGCCTGAATCTGAAGAGATACTGATCTGGTCATTCTTCACGCCTGACTGTGACCAAATCGTCGTGATATTGCTCCTCCCATAATTGCTGCACTCAACTTTGAGCAATCCAGTGGTTCTCGTCTTCCATACAATCTGCCGCCTCTTGTCGTTTATTATGTCCTCCAGTTCCTCAATATCTACTGGTCTTCCTTCATCCGAGCTCTCGTCAGACGAAGATTCCTCCCTATCCTCTTCCTCCGCCACATTCTGTTCTTCTTCTTCTTCTGCCAAATACATAGGGCCTAAAGTGGTCAACAGCCCACTCTATTCCCAAGAGCTCTCGTTCCAGTGCGCTGTTTCTGGTCTCCGTCTTACACCAGCTGGTTGATGATACAATATAAGGCGTATAATACAATATAAGGCGGTGCATGGAGAAGCTGCAGCAGGAGCCGGTGCTTGTTTTCCCTGACTTCACTCGGCAATTCACTATCACTACAGATGCGAGTGAGTATCCATTGGGACCGGTGTTGTCTCAGGATGGTAAAGGGGGAGATCGCCTAGGGGCATATGCCAGTAGGCGCCTAACAGAGACGGAGACCAGATACAGCGCACTGGAACGAGAGCTCTTGGGAATAGAGTGGGCTGTTGACCACTGTAGGCCCTATGTATTTGGCAGAAGGTTTAGGATACACACTGACCATAGGCCTCTTCAATGGGTGGGGAAGTTGAAGGAATCTTCGGCTAGGATTACACGTAGGAAGGAGCTCCTGGCACAATATAACTTAGAAATAATATATAAACCAGGAAAAGAAAATGTGGTAGCCGATTTGTTGTCTAGAGCAATTACTGTAAATGCAGTAGAAGAAGAGCCCGGAGAACCGTCTAGACAATTTCTGCGGGAATGGGCACCGAGAGAAGAAGAAGGAGGAGGATTGTTCGTAAACTGGTGGGGGGGAGTTACGATCTGAGTCAGCTGACTGAGGGGATCAGCTGATGGAATGTATATAAGAGATGTACCGAACACAATAAAGCTAGTATTTTACAGAAGATCAAGCGTGTTAGATCTTATTCCTTCTTCTCTTTTTTGACATTTTTCTTACGCCAATACGCCTCGAAGCCCAATGATTATATGCCGCTATCGCCTAAGGCATTGCTACATCCGGTTCCCATCCCTTGTCGATCTGATATAAGCGAAGATGGTCATTCAACGTGCCGTGAAGCCGTTCTATGCTTCCTCTGTTCTTGGGGTGCCCTCGTGTGTTTAGATGCCATGTTACGACCAGGTCCTTCATTTGTGTTCGAATCAATTGTCAAATTCTTGGCCTGAATCTAATCATATAAACTCTGGAACTCAATAGGATTGGAACCACAAACGGACTTGTCCTGCACCTGGTGCGCCATTGACGCCTTACTGAAGTGATCAATTATGGTGATCCATCTGAACGTGTCGACCTTTAGATCGTTGAGCGGTGCATCTGCTGTAGGTGCCTCCTCATGTCTCCCTTTTGGTGAGTGCCTGTCATACTTTGTGCGTAGACAAACTTCGCAGTTTCCTACAACTTCTGTGATCGTCTTCTTCATCCTCCCCCAAAAGTACCTTCTCTTCAATGGTTGCAGTGTCTCCGAGATTCCTTTGTGATTTGTTTTGCCCTGAGGATATGCCGCAGTTACTTCTCTCTGGCGTTCGTCCTCCCGAAGGGTTTCTACCAACAGCTTGCATCGGGCGAATGTCCTGTCCATTCCTAAGTGTTCATCATGACATAGCCGCTTGATCTTCTCCCAAACGGTTTCATTCCTAACGTGTGGGTGACACATTTCTCCAGGCTTGGAAGCATTATTCATTATTTCAACATTTGTGTCTGGTCTCCATCTCTGTTAGGTGGCTACTGGCATACGCCACTGGGCCATCTCCCCCATCACCATCCTGAGACAACACCGCACCTGCTGCAGCTTCTCCATGCACCGTCTGATATCGTTTTCCACCAGCGGAGTGATGATCACCTTCCTGTCTTTCTTCAGAGGTTTCTTGAGTAGGAAGAGTTACTCAGCCATTTCTGGCACAAATCTCCTGTAATAGTTCAAAGTTCCCATCAATATCCGAACTCTTTTCACATCCCTAGCCACTGTCATCTTCCGTATAGCTGCGGCTTTATCTGCGTTGGGTTAAACTCCTTCCCTGGAAATCGTGGGGCCCAAACAATTTATTTGGCGCTGGAAGGTCATAGGAGCATTTTAGAGACCAAACGGCATCCTTGTAAATTCACAATTTCCTCTCTCAAATGTACATGCTGTCTTATGTTGATCCTTCGAGTGCATTTAGTTTGATGATATCCAGCCTTCAAGTATAAAGTGATAATTCCATATCTCCACTCAGCCTGTCCAAAATGTCTTCAAATCTGGGGATCGGATACTTTAGTTTCACCAGACACGCTCTTGTTTTTTACTGTCCACAAAGGACTATTGTACGGGGGAGTACTGTCAATAATTATTCCCTGGCGTTTTAAGCTTTGAAGTGCTTTCCAGATGTGGTTACGTAGGTATGTCCTCTCTTTCACGTATGCCACTTTGTCTTGTTTTAGTAAGATTTTATGAATAGTCCACCCGGTCGTCCTAAGCTTGTCCCCTTCTCTAAAAAAGATATCTTCATATCCCCTCCTAAGGCGTCGTATCCAGTCCTCGGTCTTATTGATTGCTCCAACGCCGGGTGCTCGCGTTCTTCCGCTGAAAATAACATTTGTAGATTTTTCCTCCCAGGTTAATCTTTCATTTTCTCCTGCTGTTCCTAACCCAAGCACCTACCTTCCCAAGTAGAGGACATCCCATAATTACTTTTTATTCCTTAGGCACACTTCCTACCATATGTACCTGCAAGTTTTTCCAACTAAATCCCCATCGTGTCAACCCTATCTCCAGCTCTCTCTTTACTTCACAAGCGCTACCCGGGGTGATTAATTTTCATTGACATTCCCGAATCTGATATTACCTCTCTCCACTACACAACCTTTCTTGGGCTTCTCGGCACATTATGGCGTTGGAACTGCCGGTGATCTCCAGGCACCACACTCCTGCTATCTCTATTATAGGTAGATCGCCGCTTTTTTCGATCACGTTACAATACAGCAGTGTGCGGTCGCTTCTCTGCTAACATCCCCTTCATATGTCTCGCGTCTTCCTCTCTCCAGTTCCTCGCCTCCATCCACCTTTGTTTCCATCCTCCTGTTTCCACTCTATCCGTTTGACTAACTCAGTTCCGTGGTTCTTTAGTTACTTCTTCAGTCTCCGACGTTCCCGATTTTTCCGTCGATTTACCAGATGAACTACTCAACCTCCGGCTGCTTCTCCGTATCCGTTGGGCGTTGATCTCCATTGGTTCATCCCGGCCCACATCTCTTCTTCGGTACAGGTATGGGCACTGTTTGGTTATGTGCCCCTCATTTCCACATTCAAAACATCTTGTGCATGGGCAGGGAACCACTAAGTGTCCCACTTTCCCGCACCCATGACATTTCCTGTCCTAACGGCGCCCGCTTCCCCCTTTCGGTGATAGCTACTCATTCCTTCCCACTATGATGGTATTAATTTCTTCTCCATGGAACTGGATTAGTCCTCGGTCGATTATAAGCAACTCTCGTCCATCCGCTGTCTTCTATTTCCGTATTTCTTTTCCTCTCTCGCGCCGAAATTAATTATTTCCTGCGCGCAATCTACGAAGGAACGGTCTCTCGGCATTCCCTCCATCTTCCCCAGCTCCTTTGCCAACTAAATTGGTACATTAGATAGGAATTGCATCCGTCCCTGTATCTGAATTGTCTCCATCATTTCGTTGAGTTTATCGCTGCATCTATTGTAGCGTGCCCTGAGTTCCGCGGTATACTGTTCTTTCAGATTGTCTTGGTTTCTTCTTCTCCCTAACCATCATAAATATGTCCTCTTCTGGGGTCCAACGTCCTCCTCCAAATGCCTTCTTCAGTCTCACCTTGATGACGCTCCTGGGTGTCCTTTCATCCGCTTGAATTTGATTGAGGATACTTCTTTTCACCCTGCAGACGACTGCTGCCTTTAACGATTCAGCATCCTCACTGTCGAGCAGGTGTTCGGGTGTTTTCGCTTCAATTTTGCTTTTTAGCCGATCACTCCCTTTTAAAAAGTAATATAATTCTCTCCTGTGATTTTCTCCAAGTCCAACAACCCCTTCCTCAGGTCCTTGGCGTTTGCTGTATGGACCTCAATCCACTCTAGCTTGCGCCAAAGTGACTTTTTGTAATGAATCCATCTCCGGGTTGACTGCAGCTACAGGTTGGTTGTCTGCTGCTAGAGGTTGGTTGGCTGAAGATGGAAGTGGGTTGTGAAATTCTGACTTTTGATTAGAACTGCTCCTCTCACTATTCCGATACCTGCCATAAATCAGAGAGAACAAAGAAAAAGAAAAAAAAAACACTAAATTATAGGCGAAAGCAAAATGTCATATACGAGAAAAAGGAATGAGATCTGTCACGGTTGAACTGCTGTAAAATACTGGCTTTATTGGGTAAGGTACATCTCTTTATATCCATTCGATCAGTTGATCCCCTCAGTCAGCTGACCTATATCCATAGATATATATATACGCAATTAGACTGAAATAACACTAATATATTTCTGAAGTTATTGCTCCTTAAAATAGGGATGGGATATCGAAACAAAAATATCTATATCGATATCGGATAGCAATATCGATATCGATATTATATCGGACCTAAAATATCGATATTTTAAAATATCGAAATATCGATATCGAAAATTTAACGAATTAAAGTAATAATAATTATAAAATGATACCATAGCAAGATATTGGAAGACTTATTTTATTTATGTCATACCTTATCAAAATACATAAGAAACTCTTAATAACTATGAAAAAAAGCAACACCACGACAACAATATCATAAACATAAAAAAATATTAACTAAAATATAATTGTTTTATTGAAGAAAATTTAAAAATAGAATATCGATATTTAATTTTGATAATTACATATTTAATTAAATATTTTCTATTGTTGTAATATCGATATGGTATATAAGAACAATATTCCGATATTAATTTATCGAAATGACGATATATTGTTTTAAAGGACTAGAATATTATATAGGGATTTAAAAATAGGAATATCGATATTTTATTTATTTATTTTATTTTTATAATTGCATATTTTTTTCGATATTTTAAATTGTAGTAATATCGATATGAAACATAAACAACAATATTCCGATATTATTTTATCTAAATATCAATATTTTGTTTCAAAATACTAGAACATTGTATAGAATAATTAAAAATGAAATATCGATATTCTATTTTGATAAATACATATTTGTTTCAATATTTTGTATTATTGTAATACCATTAAGGTATATAAGAACAATGTTCCGATATTATTTTAACGAAATTTCGATATATTGTTTAAAATGACTAAAATATTATATAGGCATTTTAAATTAGGAATATCGATATTTTATTTTGATAATTACATATTTATTTCGAGATTTTGTATTGTTGTAATATCGATATGAAATATAAGCAACAATATTCTGACATTATTTTACCGAAATATCGATATTTTTTTTAAAAAGTTTAGAAAATTTTATAGAATAATTAAAAATGTAATATCGATATTTTATGTTGATAAATACATATTTATTACGATATTTTCTATACTTTTAATATCGAGATGGAATATAAGCAACAATATTCTAATATTACATTATCGAAATATCGATATTTTGTTGAAAATGAATAGTAAATTGTATAGAGATTTTAAAGTAGGAATATCGATATTTTATTTTGAAAAATACATATTTATTTCGATTTTTTGTATAACTTAATATCGATATGTTATATAAGCACAATATTCCGATATTATTTTATCGAAATATCGATTTTTATTTTCATAATTACATATTTACTTCTAGATTTTGTACTGTTGTAATATCGATATTAAATATAAGCAACAATATTCCGATATTATTTTATCGGAATATCGATATTTTTTTAAAAAGTCTAGACAATTTTATATAATAATTAAAAATGGAATATCGATATTTTATGTTGATAAATACATATTTATTTCGCTATTTTCTATACTTTTAATATCGATATGGAATATAAGCAACAATATTCTAATATTACATTATCGAAATATCGATATTTTGTTGAAAATTACTAGTAAATTGTATAGAGATTTTTAAATAGGAATATCGATATTTTATTTTTATAATTACATATTTTTTTCGATATTTTAAACAGTTGCAATATCGATATGGAATATAAGCAACAATATTCTAATATTACATTGTCGAAATATCGATATTTTGTTCAAAATGACTAGTAAAATGTATAGAGATTTTAAAGTAGGAATATCGATATTTTATTTTGAAAAATACATATTTATTTCAATATTTGTGTTATTTAATATCGATATGGAATTTAAGCAACAATATTCAAATATTACATTATCGAAATATCGATATTTTCTTAAAAATGACCAAAATATCATATA
>NW_027110984.1:29389-29981 GCF_000696795.3 Halyomorpha halys | reverse complement strand
GCTAATAATTATATAACTTGGCATTACTTTATTATTTGACAATTGGCGGGAGCAGCCTTCATTCTGTCTCCTTTCTTTAGTTTTGAATTAGGATGGGGTGGATCAGTTTCGTTCATATCGAGGTTATGATTTTAATTAATAGGTGATATATTATAAACAAAAAGAAGTTTTATAGACAGTGGAAATAAAAGATTCAATATCAATTTCTTATTAGGACTTATATGATATAAAATCTATATAATTAAGATGTCTGTTAATATTTAAGAAATTTAGATATAAATATAACAGAAGAAATTAATAAAACATTAGTTTTGCTTATCTGACTAAAGTTCGATCCGACAGGAAGGTTCACTCTCTTCTTGGAACCGAATATAAACAGAATAATAGCACTATTGTTATCTAAGATTACAAGCGCAGACCGCGATGTGCACACTTCGAAATCTAGAAGAGAAATGCAACTGAAACTAAAAAATACATATTTATTTCGATGTTGTGTATTACTTAATATCGATATGTTATACAAGAACAATAATCCGATATTATTTTAAAGAAATATCAATTTTTATTTTCATGATTACATATTTATTTCGAG
>NW_027110984.1:28284-29339 GCF_000696795.3 Halyomorpha halys | reverse complement strand
ATAATTACTTATTTGTTTCGAGATTTCGTATTGTTCTAATATCGATATGAAATATAAGCAACAATATTCTGATATTATTTTATCAAAATATCGATATTATTTTAAAAAGACTAGAAAATTTTATATAATAATTAAAAATGGAATATCGATATTTTATGTTGATAAATACATATTTATTTTGGCATTTTCTATAGTTTTAATATTGATATGGAATATTCAACGATATTCTAATATTACATTATCGATATATCGATATTTTGTTGAAAATGACTAGTAAATTGTATAGAGATTTTAAGATAGGAATTTCGATATTTTATTTTCATAATTACATATTTTATTCGATATTTCAAACAGTTGCAATATCGATATGGAATATAAGCAACAATATTCTAATATTACATTTTCGAAATATCAATATTTTGTTGAAAATGACTAGTAAATTGTATAGAGATTTTAAAATAGGAATATCGATATTTTGTTTTAAAAATACATATTTATTTCGATGTTTTGTATTACTTAATATCGATATGTTATATAAGAAAAATATTCCGATATTATTTTATCGAAATATCCTTACTTTAATTTCTTGTTTTAAAATATTTTTACAATTTACGTATAGAGATTTTAAAACAAGAATATCGATATTTTATTTCAAATTTTTGTAATATTGTATTATCGATATGGTATATAAGAACATTATTTCGCTAATAATTTATAGAAATATCGATGTTTTCTTGAAAATGACTAAAATATCATATAGAGATTTTAAAACTGGAATATCGATATTTTATTTTGAAAAATACATATTGTTGTTGTTGATTTTTGCTTAAAGGCGTAAAACCCTCTGGTCATCAACGCCTATGGGTTGATAAAAGTAAAAACAAAATAATAAAATAAATAAAAAATAGAAAAATAATTTTTAAAAAAATAAATAAAATAAAATAAATAAAAAACATAAAAATCGAAGAGGAGTTATAATTTATAAAGAAGGCGATGTGCTTTTAAAAATTCAAATACTCGTGTAATTTTAGCTTCCTCATCTGCGAGTTTCGGAT
>NW_027110984.1:27677-28234 GCF_000696795.3 Halyomorpha halys | reverse complement strand
ATTTTGTATTGTTGTAATATCGATATGAAACATAAGCAACAATATTCCGTTATTATTTTATCGAAATATCGATATTATTTTAAAAAGACTAGAAAATTTTATATAATAATTAAAAATGAAATATAGATATTTTATGTTGATAAATACATATTTATTTCGATTTTTCTATACTTTTAATATCGATACGGAATATAAGCAAAAATATTCTACTATTACATTAACGAACTATCGATATTTTGTTGAAAATGACTAGTAAATTGTATAGAGATTTTAAAATAGGAATATCGATATTTTATATTCGTAATTACATACTTTTTTCGATATTTTAAACAGTTGCAATATCGATATGGAATATAAGCAACAATATTCTAATATTCTATTGTCGAAATATCGATATTTTGTTAAAAATAAATAGTAAATTTTGTAGATATTTTAAAGTAGGAAGATCGATATTTTTTTTTGAAAAATACATATTTATTTCGATGTTTTGTTTTACTTAATATCGATATGTTATACAAGAACAATAATCCGATATTATTTTAAAGAAATATCAATTT
>NW_027110984.1:24372-26997 GCF_000696795.3 Halyomorpha halys | reverse complement strand
ATCCGATATTATTTTAAAGAAATATCAATTTTTATTTTCATGATTACATATTTATTTCGAGATTTTGTATTGTTGTAATATCGATATGAAACATATGCAACAATATTCCGTTATTATTTTATCGAAGTATCGATATTTTGTTGAAAATGACTAGTAAATTGTATAGAGATTTTAAAATAGGAATATAGGTATTTTAATTTGAAAAGTACATATTTATTTCGATGTTTTGTATAATTTAATATCGATATGATATATAAGCACAATATTCCGATATTATTTTATCGAAATACCGATTTTTATTTTCAGAATTACATATTTATTTCGAGATTTTGTATTATTGAAATATCCATATGAAATATAAGCAACAATATTCCAATATTATTTTATCGAAATATTAATATTTTTTTAAAAGACTAGAAAATTATATATAAGAACAATAATCCGATATTATTTTAAAGAAATATTAATTTTTATTTTCATGATTACATATTTATTTCGAGATTTTGTATTGTTGTAATATCGATATGAAACATAAGCAACAATATTCCGTTATTATTTGATCGAAATATCAATATTACTTTAAAAAGAGTAGAAAATTTTATATAATAATCAAAAATGAAATATCGATGTTTTATGTTAATAAATACATATTTATTTCGATTTTTCTATACTTTTAATATTGATATGGAATATAAGCAACAATATTCTAATATTACATTATCGAACTATCGATATTTTGTTGAAAATGACTAGTAAATTGTATAGAGATTTTAAAATAGGAATATCGATATTTAATTTTAAAAATACATATTTATTTTGGCATTTTCAATACTTTGATTATCGAGAAGGAATATAAGTAACAATATTATAATATTACATTTTGGAAATATCGATATTTTGTTGATAATGACTAGTAAATTGTATAGAGATTTTTAAATAGGAATATCGATATTTTATTTTCATAATTACATATTTATTTCGGCATTTTCTATACTTTTAATATTAATAAGGAATATCAGAAACAATAATCTAATATTACATTTTCGAAATATCGATAGTTTGTTGATAATGACTAGTAAATTGTTTAGAGATTTTAAAATAGGAATATCGATATTTTATTTTTAAAAATACATATTTATTTCGATGTTCAGTATTACATAATATCGATATGGTATATAAGAACAATAATCCGATATTATTTTAAAGAAATATAAATTTTGATTTTCATAATTACATATTTATTTCGAGATTTTGTATTGTTGTAATATCGATACGAAACATAAGCAACAATATTCCGTTCCGAATTTCGATATTTTATTTTGAAAAATACATATACATTTCGATGTTTTGTATTACTTAATATCGATATGTTATATAAGAACAATATTCCGATATTAATTTATAGAAATATCGATTTTTATTTTCTTAATTACATATTTATTTCGAGATTTTTTTTGTAGTAATATCGATATGAAACATAAGCAACAATATTCCGATATTATTTTATCGAAATATTGATATTTTATTAAAAGGACTAGAAAATTTTATATAATAATTAAAAATGAAATATCGATATTTTATATTGATAAATACATATTTATTTCGATTTTTCTAAACTTTTAATATAGATATGGAATATAAGCAACAATATTCTAATATTACATTATCGAACTATCGATATTTTGTTGATAATGACTAGTAAAATGTATAGTGATTTTAAAATTGGAATATCGATATTTAATTTTAAAAAATACATATTTATTTCGATGTTTTGTTTTACTTAATATCGATATGTTATATAAGAACAATATCCCGATATTATTTTATCGATATATCGATTATTTTTTTTCATCATTACGTATTTATTTCGGGATTTTGTTGAAAATGATTAGTAAATTGTATGTATCGATGTTTTATGTTGATAAATACATATTTATTTCGATTTTTCTATACTTTTAATATTGATATGGAATATAAGCAACAGTATGCTAATATTACATTATCGAACTATCGATATTTTGTTGATAATGACTAGTAAATTGTATAGAGATTTTTAAATAGGAATATTGATATTTTATTTTCATAATTACATATTTATTTCGGCATTTTCTATACTTTTAATATTGATAAGGAATATCAGAAACAATATTCTAATATTACATTTTCGAAATATAAGCAACAATATTCCGATATTATTTTATCGAAATATCGATATTTTTTTAAAAAGACTAAAAAATTTTATATAATAATTAAAGATGGAGTATCGATACTTTATTTTCATAATTACATATTTATTTCGGCATTTTCTATACTTTTAATATTGATAAGGAATATAAGAAACTATATTCTAATATTACATTTTCGAAATATCGATAGTTTGTTGATAATGACTAGTAAATTGTTTAGAGATTTTAAAATAGGAATATCGATATTTTATTTTGAAAAATACATATTTAATTCGATGTTTTGTATTACTTAATATCGATATGTTATATAAGCACACTATTCCGATATTATTTTATCGAAATATCGATTTTTATTTTCAGAATTACATATTTATTTCGAGATTTTGAATTGTTGAAATATCCATATGAAATATAAGCTAAAATATTCCAATATTATTTT
>NW_027110984.1:21876-22241 GCF_000696795.3 Halyomorpha halys | reverse complement strand
TTATTATGAGGGTCTCGCGACCTTTTTCTTTTCATTCAGCGCCATATTGTGAGGCTGAATGTATCCGACCGCCATTTTCTTTTTTTTATTGCCGCCATTCCATTATGAGGATCTCGCGTTACCGCCACCACTTATTGATGGATCAGGTACCCACTTTTATTCTACAACTATTGGCTAAGTGTGCCCGTCCGCCATCTTGTTTTTGTACTGTTTGAGAGGTTTACTGGTTTTGAATGAGACTGAGTCTACCCGGGCGCCATTTTGTTTGTAATCGTCGCCTTTTATATTATGAGGGTCTCGCGACCTGTTTCTTTTCGTTCAGCGCCATATTGTGAGGCTGAGTCTACCCGGACGCCATTTTGTTT
>NW_027110984.1:21542-21826 GCF_000696795.3 Halyomorpha halys | reverse complement strand
GCTGAGTCTACCCGGACGCCATTTTGTTTTTATGTCATCATTTTTATTATGAAGGTCTCGCGGACCTTTTTCTTTTCGTTCACCGCCATATTGGCAGGGACTGATTGTGCCCGGCCGCCATTTTCTTTATTGATCACCATCATGTTATTATGGGGGTCTCGCGATCCTCTTCTTTTCGTTCACCGCTATATTGGCCACGTGACTTATGGAATTGGTAGAGGATGAGTGTACCCGGCCGCCATTTTCTATTTTGATCGTCACCATTTTATTATGAGGATCTCGCG
>NW_027110984.1:18828-19318 GCF_000696795.3 Halyomorpha halys | reverse complement strand
ATAAGCTAATGGAAATAAATAATAAATTAGAGTTAGGGAATTGGATTAAGATAGTTCAGGAAGGCTGCTTAAGGATTGGAATAAGGACAAAGTTCCTGGTTTATTTGCCAATAACGATTTAATAAGATCTTTAAATAAAATACTACATTGTTTTTATGTTTTGAGGAGGTTCAAAATTTACAATCATTGAAAATATAACAAGATACGAAAGATTAGCAAGTCTGGTAATTCGATTAGCTGATAGGAATGACGTCACATATCCTACTCCCATGTGTAATGAACTATTGGTTCAAACTTTCATTGTTTCCACCGGAAGAACTAACAGATAACTGAGGATTAACTAATCCTATATCAGTGATTTTGTTATAAGAATTACTGTTATACTTAGTTCAAAGTCTACTAATATTCCATTGTCGAAATATCAATATTTTTTGAAAATGACTAGTAAATTGTATAGAGATTTTAAAATAGGAATATCGATATTTTATTT
>NW_027110984.1:16338-16919 GCF_000696795.3 Halyomorpha halys | reverse complement strand
ATATTTATTTCGATTTTTTGTGTTATTTAATATCGATATGGATTTTAAGCAACAATATTCCGATATTGTTTTAAGGAAATATCGATATTTTTTTAATAAAACTAGAAAATTTTATATAATAATTTAAAATGAAATATCGATATTTTATGTTGATAAATACATATTTATTTCGATTTTTCTATACTATTAATATCGATATGGAATATAAGCAACGATTTTTTTTTTTCATCATTACATATTTCTTTCGAGATTTTGATGAAAATAACAAGTAAATTGGATAGAGATTTTAAAAAAGGAATACCGATATTTTATTTCTAAAAATACATATTTATTTCGATGTTTTGTATTACTTAATATCGATATGTTACATAAGAACAATATTCTGATATTATTTTAAAGAAATATTAATTTTTATTTACATGATTACACATTTATTTCGTGATTTTCAATTGTTGTAATATCGATATGAAATATAAGTAACAATATTCCGATATTATTTTATGGAAATATCAATATTTTTTTAAAAAGACTAAAAAATTTTATTTAATAATTAAAAATGGAATACCGATATTTTATGTTGA
>NW_027110984.1:15386-16288 GCF_000696795.3 Halyomorpha halys | reverse complement strand
ATCGATATGTTATATAAGAAAAATATTCCGATATTATTTTATCGAAATATCCTTACTTTAGTTTCTTGTTTTAAAATATTTTTACAATTTGCATATAGAGATTTTAAAACAAGAATATCGATATTTTATTTTAAATTTTTGTATTATTGTATTATCGATATGGTATATAGGAACATTATTTCGATAATAATTTATAGAAATATCGATATTTTCTTGAAAATGGTTAAAATATCATATATAGATTTTATAACAGGAATATCGATATTTTATTTTGATAAATACATATTTATTTCAATTTTTTGTGTTATTTAATATCAATATGGAATTTAAGCAACAATATTCTGATATTATTTTATCGAAATATCGATATTTTTTTAATAAGACTAGAAAATTTTATATAATAATTTAAAATGAAATATGGATATTTTATGTTGATAAATACATATTTATTTCGGAATTTTCTATACTTTTAATATCGATATAGAATATAAGCAACAATATTCTACTATTACATTAACGAACTATCGATATTTTGTTGAAAATGTCTAGTAAATTGTACAGAGATTTTAAAATAGGAATATCGATTTTTTTTTTCATCATTACATATTTATTTTGAGATTTTGATGAAAATAACTAGTAAATTGTATAGAGATTTTAAATAAGGAATACCGATATTTTATTTTGAAAAATACATATTTATTTCGATGTTTTGTATTACTTAATATCGATATGTTATATAAGAACAATATTCCGATATTAATTTATCGAAATATCCATTTTTATTTTCATGATTACATATTTATTTCAAGATTTTGTATTGTTGTAATATCGATATGAAACATAAGGAACAATATTCTGTTATTATTTTATCGAAATATCGATATTATTTTAAAAATACTAGA
>NW_027110984.1:9420-13661 GCF_000696795.3 Halyomorpha halys | reverse complement strand
AAATAGAATATCGATATATTATGTTTGTAAATACATATTTATTTCGGCATTTTCTACATTTTTAATATCGATAAGGAATGTAAGAAACAATATTCTAATATTAAATTATCGAAGTATTTTTATTTTGTTGAAAATGACTATTAAATTGTATACAGATTTTAAAATAGGAATATCGATATTTTATTTTCATAATTACATATTTATTTCGGCATTTTCTACATTTTTAATATCGATAAGGAATATAAGCAACAATATTCTAATATTACATAATCGAACTATCGATATTTTGTTGATAAGGACTAGTGAATTGTATAGAGATTTTAAAATAGGAATATCGATATTTAATTTTAAAAAATACATATTTATTTCGATGTTATGTATTACTTAATATCGATATGTTATACAAGAACAATATTCCGATATTATTTTATCAAAATATCGATATATTATGTTTGTAAATACATAATTATTTCGGCATTTTCTACATGTTTAATATCGATAAGGAATATAAGAAACAATATTCTAATATTAAATTATCGAACTATCGATATTTTGTTGAAAATGACTGGTAAATTGTATAGAGATTTTAAAATAAGAATATCGATATTTTATTTTGCAAAATACATATATATTTTGATGTTATGTATTACTTAATATCGATATGTTATACAAGAACAATATTCCGATATTGTTTTATCAAAATATCGATTTTTATTTTCATCATTACATATTTATTTCGAGATTTTGATGAAAATAACTAGTAAATTGTATAGAGATTTTAAAAATCGAATACCGATATTTTATGTTGATAAATACATATATATTTCGATGTTTTGTATTACTTAATATCGATATGTTATATAAGAATAATAATCTGATATTAATTTATCGAATTTTCGATTTTTATTTTCATAATTACATATTTATTTTGAGATTTTTTATTGTAGTAATATCGATATGAAATATAAGCAACAATATTCCGAAATTATTTTATCGAAATTTTGATATTTTTTTAAAAAGTCCAGACAATTTTATAGAATAATTAAAAATAGAATATCGATATATTATGCATATTTATTTCGGCATTTTCTACATTTTTAATATCGATAAGGAATATAAGAAACAATATTCTAATATTAAATTATCGAAGTATCGATATTTTGTTGAAAATGACTAGTAAATTGTATACAGATTTTAAAATAGGAATATCTATATTTTATTTTCATAATTACATATTTATTTCGGCATTTTCTACATTTTTAATATCGATAAGGAATATAAGCAACAATATTCTAATATTACATTATTGAAATATAGATATTTTGTTGATAATTACTAGTAAATTGTATAGAGATTTAAAAATAGGAATATCGATATTTTATTTTGACAAATATATATTTATTTCGATGTTTTGTATTACTTAATATCGATATGTTATATAAGAACAATAATCCGATATTATTTTAAAGAAATATCAATTTTTATTTTCATGATTACATATTTATTTCGAGATTTTGTATTGTTGTAATATTGATATGAAACATAAGGAACAATATTCTGTTATTATTTTATCGAAATGTAGATATTATTTTAAAAATAATAGAAAATTTTATATAATAATTAAAAATGGAATATCGATATTTTATGTTGATAAATACATATTTATTTCGGGTTTCTATACTTTTAATATCGATCTGGAATATAAGCAACAATATTCTAATATTCCATTATCGAACTATCGATATTTTGTTGAAAATGACTAGAAAATTGTATAGAGATTTTAAAATAGGAATATCGATATTTTATTTTCATAGTTACATATTTTTTTCGATATTTTAAACAGCTGCAATATCGAGATGGAGTACAAGCAACAATATTCTAATATTCCATTATCGATATATCAATATTTTGTTGAAAATGACTAGAAACTTTTATATAATAATTAAAAATCGAATACCGATATTTTATGTTGATAAATACATATATATTTCGATGTTTTGTATTACTTAATATCGATATGTTATATAAGAACAATATTCCCATATTGTTTTATCAAAATATCGATATTATTTTAAATAGACTAAAAAATTTTATATAATTATTAAAAATGGAGTATCGATATTTTATGTTGATAAATACATATTTATTTCGAGATTTTGTATGGTTGTAATATCGATATGAAATATAAGCAACAATATTCCGACAATGTATAACAGTATGTATATAGTTGCAGTATCCCTATGGGGATATGAGCAACAATATTCTGATAATATTTTATCGATATATCGATATTTTCTTAAAAATGACTAAAATATCATATGGAGATTTTAAAACAGGAATATCGATATTTTATTTTGATAATGCATATTTATTTCGATATTTTATTTTGTTGTAATATCATTTTTAAAGTATTTGCAACAATATTCCGATATTATTTTATCGAAATATTGATATTTTATTTTGATATATACATATTTATTTCGATATTTTGTATTGTTGTAATGCCAATATAAATTATAAGCAACAATATTACAATATTACTTTATCGAAATATAGATATTTTCTTTTGATAATTACATACTTTTTTCGATATTTTAAACAGTTGCAATATCGATATGGAGTATAAGCAACACTATTCTAATATTACATTATCAAAATATCGATATTTCGTTGAAAATGACTAGTAAATTGTGTAGAGATTTTAAAATAGGAATATCGATATATATAAGATCAATATTCCGATATTATTTTATCGAAATATCGATATTTTATTTTGATATATACATATTTATTTCCCTATTTTGTATTGTTGTAATACCAATATGGATTATAAGGAACAATATTACGATATTACTTTATCGAAATATCGATATTTTGTTAAAAATAACTAAACTATCATATAGTGATATTAAAATAGGAATATCGATATTTTGTTTAAAAATATTATAGAATTGTATAGATAATTTAAAAATGGTGTCAGATTTAAGTAATCCGATTTTTCCATTGTTTTTTGGATTTATATAAAGTCGGGGTCCGGACCCCGGAAGGCTCCGAAGACGCTGTGACTGCAATGCCGCCCTAGCCTAAGCATCATGAATGCTAGGACCTGGCCTACCCCTACCATCAAGCCGGAGTCCAGAACACGCTCGTTTTGGGGACTCATTCGGATGGAACTTCGTCCACCGGCATCTCGCTCCTCATACAGGATGATGCAACCGCTTCGAGTCGGACCAAACGAAAACCTGACAAGCTCGTTACAATTATACGTAGGCGCCCACGCCGTCGCATCCGTCGAAAACCAATCGTTCGAACGCATCCTCAAACCTCGCATCCGTTCGTTAACTTAGCCTTCTGTCGTTAAGCATGGGTTCTTTAGGATGGGTGGCAGAATTTGCTTTCCTTCAAAGCGTTTTGTCCCACATTCGAAGTTCGTTATTCGTGCCGCATCTCCTATCGTTAAACAGTCGTAATTCGTTAATCGTCTCACGTCATCAACCGTCGGCCAAGAACGATTTCTTAATCGTTAATCTTTAATGTATTTATGCATATGTTTGTCTTGTTTTTACTTTCGTATATTTGCATGTTTCGTGTTGATATTTTTATTGTTATAGTTTGTGTTGCCTACGGGCCCTCTTATCTTGAGCGGGGTTATTTACCTATTTTTTATGGCAGACTGCGCCTTCCTCGTCTCTTTGCATTTTTCTTAATAAATTCGGCTGAACCAAATTTAGGTGGGCGGTATGTCGGATTTAAGTAATCCGATTTTTTCCATTCTTTTTTGGATTTATATAAAATCGGGGTCGGGGGTCTCAGAAGGCTCCGAAGACGCTGCGACTGCAATGCCGCCCTATTCTAAGCATCATGAAAGCTAGGACCTGGCCTACCCCTACCATCAAGCCGGAGTCCAGAGCACGCTGACCAGCCACGGAGGAACGAGGACGTCTTTTCAGACACCAGGCGATCACATGGTTTTCACCATATTCGCCCACAGCACAACCTGGACGAGAAAGCTGCTAGAAGACGTCACCGCGGCGTCGAAAACGTCATTCACCAGATAAGCACATTCCATTAGTGCATGAAACCACTCCAATGCTCTGTTTTCATATTACTATAGGTACAATATTCAATATTTTATCAAATTATCGTTATTTTGTATAATAAGACAAGAAAATTGTGTAGAGATTTCAATAAAGGGATATTGATATTTTATTTTGATAATTTCATATTTATTTCGATATTTT
>NW_027110984.1:9091-9370 GCF_000696795.3 Halyomorpha halys | reverse complement strand
TGGAATATAAGCGACAATATTCTGATATTGTTTTATCGAAATATCGATATTTTGTTTAAAAAGACTAGAAAATTGTATACAAAATTTAAAAATGGGAATATCGATATTTTATTTTGATAATTACACATTTATTTCGATATTTTCTATATTTGTAATATCGATGTAGAATATTTGCAGATATATTCCTATATTACTTTATCGAAATATCTATATTTTGTTTAAAAAAATACTAGGAAACTGTATAAAAAATTTAAAAATGGAATATCAATATTTTATTTT
>NW_027110984.1:6073-7771 GCF_000696795.3 Halyomorpha halys | reverse complement strand
GTTGTATTTATATAAGAAATAATTTTATAACATAATATGCTTGTACAAATGCATAGAAAAAAATAAAAAAAAAACAAAAAAAAGAAGCATCTGCGGTAGGTATCTCCTGTGGGCAAGGCTAGAGGAGGACTTGGAGAAGAAGCGGAGAAACAGGTAGAATCGAGGAGAGTTTTGAGGAATGTACTCAAAGAGGGGCGACCGCACGTTGGAGAACCACCATGTGAGAGGAGCACGGCGGTTTGCCTACTATACGAGCGAAGAGAGGAGTAAGCTGTGTGATTGGCACTGGGAAACACATCATCGTCACATTAGGCCGAGAGGCCCTAAAGAGATTGAGTGGCAGAGAGAGGGAATTACTGGTAAGAGTATGTAACTGACAGTTGATCACTCTGGGTAGGCCTTGCAGCATTAAAGGGAAACAGAAATGGAATTGGGTAACTGGGGGGCTAAGGGAGGAAAGGTAACAGTCCATGAAAAGAGAAAAATGCGCCAAGACAGCCAGATAATCATTGATTATCACTGATAATCATTGACTACAAGATATTTTGGGAAAAGGTGGTAGCGAAAATAAAAAATAGTGGGGTTCAGTGGAATATTAGAATTGGAGTGAAGAGGTTCAACTGTCAGAAGCTCGTGTATCACTGTAAGCGAGAACGGGCGTGGTTAACTAGAGGGAGAGTCGGAAAGAGGCAATATTGAAGTAATATGATGATATTTTTTGTAAAGAAGGGGAAGCACCGAGAGCTACAGGAAAAATGGTCCACGAAATCAAATTGAAACAGGATAGGGTGAAGCACGTGAAGGAGAGGTGATATCCCCAGGCATTTCGTAGACACATTAGGGAAGAAATAGAATGTTTACGTAAGCAAGTGATAATTGTGGACAGCACTCCGCCCTACAATAGTTCATTGTGAGCAGTACGCAAAAAGAGTGCCTCGGACGAATTCCAGAGAATCATGGAGTTCGACCTTAATCATTCTTGGTGTGTTAAGGTGCCACATCACATCGATTTCCTTCATTTCCTTTCGGATCAAGGAGTTGTCGAATTCTCTTCCCCCATCCAACGAGATGCGGCCGTTCCAAAACTACCTCTGAAAACCTGTCCCGCACCTGGTGCACCATTGCCGCAAGAGGTCAATCATTGTCACCCATGTTCTTTCTCTCTTGGCGTCCATTCTCGCAACCTCATTGTCCCTTTTCTTGTTCCACGGTGGTCGAGACAGCCAACCACTTTTTTTTTACCTGGTTTATAAAGTGTATCCATGTTATATTTGATATTGCAGGTATTGAGAGCAGAAATTATGCTGTACCACTCTTCTACTTTTTTCCTTGGGAATCCTGTTCCTGAATTATGCAAGGCCAAAATATTACCGGCCATTTCATCCTCTCCCGGCAAAGTACCACGGCAGTCCTTCGACGCACCCGCATCCCCAAAAGAATTTCGAATAGGGCAAACCCCTTGACAGTGTGTATGGAGTAGTTCTATGCTGCGTCTGCCCGTTCCATGGCGTCATCAGGTTCCAGTCCCCTTTCTAGCTGGTTCGCTTGTCACACAGAGTGCTATGGAGTCGCTTTATCCCAGGGCGGTTTTTTGGATGTTGAGGTGCCAAACCACTTCCAATATTCTCATTTCCTCTCTGATGCTTGTATTGTCAAATTCTCTTCCACTGTCGGAAGAAATTCTGTCGGGCACACCAT
>NW_027110984.1:0-353 GCF_000696795.3 Halyomorpha halys | reverse complement strand
TTTAATGATAGAAGAGATTGCAATGTTCTACAACTCATTTAGAGATAAAGTTCAAAGTACATTGTTTACACGATTATACGATCAAAATGGTGGCCCGGCCCACTCTACGTCTATAACGTAAGTATTCCATTGGATTGATGAAGGTTATGTAACAGCTAGGAAGGTTGCAGCGAATAACCAGGTAAAAGAAATTAAAAAATAAAAAAAATAACACGATTATTTGTACATTTGGTAATTCTATTAGCTGACGTCACTTATCCTACTCCTGTAATTTATTAATGGTTCAAAGTTTCTTCACTTCGACCGAAAGATTTAACTAAAGATAATAATTGAGACCAATATCTTATGTGTTT
>NW_027110983.1:0-4105 GCF_000696795.3 Halyomorpha halys | reverse complement strand
TTTATATTTATATAATTATTTATTGGCTACTCACTCCAAGAAACCTAGTTCGAATCCGGCTTAGCAGAAAATTCTTTTCTGTTACACTGTTGCCGTGAGTCAACTCCTGCGGGTTCTGGAGTCCTCCAGGGGTCCACCCAGCCTCATAAATTGAGTACCCTTAATTGGGTCAGAAATCTGGCGGTCGAGCGTGATTCTGACCAAATCCTCCTTGCACAACCGTTGGTCTAGTAACAGGACTTTACAAAGTACTGAACCCCTGACCCTCCATGGGTTGTAGTGGTACAGATTTTTATTTTTTTAATAGACTTTTCGTAAATATTAAAATATCCAATAATATTTATGCTAAATATCATCTCTCTTCTTTAAGTAGTGTTTGTATTGTTTTTTATTTTATTTAAATTATCGTCATTTATTTGGAAGCATCATAGTACATATTACTTCATGTCGTAGTTTGATAAAAAAGGAAAGAATACTTATGGCTTAAACTTCTTCGTAAAGGTCGTTCATTTAATTCTCATCATGATAACAGAAACCTCTCAGAAGCCTCTAAAGCCTCGGTTGCAATAGAGCATCCCTTCTCGAAAGGTTAAAGGATAACCATTAGAAGCAGTGCTATTGACCAATGGTATAAATGGGTTTTATTCTAGTAAGTGTATTTCTTTGATGCGGAGATAGCGTTTTGAAATGAATGCGAGTTGAAAATTCTCTTCAAAGAGAATAAGTTAAGTAATTAAATAAGATTTAACAAAAATAAACGTAGCCGGGGTACAAACAGTTTGTATTTGGATAGATAATTTATTTTTCAGTTAATGAAAGTTCCACTCTAACTTCCCACTACCAATGTTAGGTAAGGATTTTATTTATGCAGTTAATGAAAAAAATTTATGTTTTCAGAAACGAAAAATGTCATTCGCACTTTACTGTTTAGACATCAAGGAACAAATTTGGTTCCGTCTGTCTGTCGCCTGTAGTCGAATTCGTTTTCGGACTTAGTCGACACACCTGTAATTAAAAAATGGCTATATTGACTTGCACCAAATTAGGGGTAAGCTCGAGTATTAGTGTTAAATGGGTCTAGTACCAATTTCGTGAGATCACTACTATATCAGCTGACACATGGACAAAACGTATAATAATATATGATAGTAAAACAGCCGGGAAGAAAAAAAGGCAGTTATCTCACCCTTTTATTTTTGATTATATTGTATAATTACTAGTCAAATTTGATGAGTCTGCCAAGTTTAGGTAAAATAACAATAAATTAGAAATAACAATAAAGAAATTATTATACAAAAGTATAGGGCTGTAGGGGGAATAAAAAATGGTGGCTGTTTCAAAACCTTAAAAAAACATTAATTTTTCATTCCGAGCTCTATATCTTAAAAACTATGAATAACACTATAAAATCTAAGAGAACGTTATTTAAAGAAGAGTAAATTTACTGAAATATTAGCACTAAAATAGCTATTTACGTCCAATAGTTCTCGAGATATAGGTTTTTAAACAGCAAAATTTCTTGAAAATCTTCTGTAAGATTAGTAGTTAGCTAATTTATTTTGAGAAATCTATATCTCAGAAATTATATGACATACAGATGTCTATTAGCACTCAAATTAAAGCTAGTTTAATGGACTGTAAATAAGTTTATGACCTTTACCTTCGTAGGAATAGTAGTTTTCATAATATTTGCTAAAATATATTGATTTATAGTTGTTCAGACAATAAGTTTGATTTATGAAAAACTTCATTTCAGAAACTCTTGGACGTACAGATGTTTGCCAGCACTCAAAATAAAGCTAATTAAATTTAATACACAATAGTTACTTATGTTTATCTTTGTAGGAGTAGTAGTTTTTACGATATTTGACTCACAAAATGTTAATTTCTGGTTATTCGTATAAAATGTTGGATTTTTGAAAAAATATATCTCTAGATTCATAAAACGAATATATGTCTGCCAACACTCAAAATAAAGGAAATTTAACTTACTATAAAGTAGTTTATGACAATTATCTTCGTAGGGGTAGTAGTTTTTATGATATTCACACATGAATATAAATTAGGCAAATGAAAATTTGTCCGAACAACTATCAGTTTATTTTAGCAAATTTCATGTAAACTATTACTCCTACGAAGATAAACATCATAAAATATTTTATAGCTCATTAAACTAGCTTTAGTATGAGTGCTAATAGACATCTGTACGTCACATAGTTCCTGATATATGGATTTCTCAAAATAAATTCACTAACCACTGATCTTGCAGTACGTCCCATACAACATTTTTATGAAATGTTGCTTTTTAAAAAGCTATATCTCGAAAACTACTAAACGTAAATAACTCTATTAGGGCTCATATTTTAGCAAATTTGCTCTTCTTTCAATGACGTTCTCTTAGGTTTTCTTGTGTTGTTCCTAATTTTTTAGATATATAGCTCCGAATAAAAAATTAGTTTTTGTTATCGCTTTGAAACAGCCGCCATTTTTTATTCCCCATACCTATACTTGGCAGACTCATGAATTTTGACTAGTAATTATACACAGTTTTCAATTAAGTAATTAAAAATTGGGGTGAGATAACAGCCTTTTTCCTCCTCTTGGGCTCTTGTACTATTATTTCTGGTTACACATATATAAACAACGGCTCGTAGATTTTATTATCAAAAGAAAAATATTGAAATATAGACAACTAGCAGGCCCGGCAATACTTCGGAATTGCTAGATTTAATGATAAATTGAAAACATTTGAAAGTTCAATAAAAATTAATGTACTTATTTAGTTATTTATACATTGGATTAATAATTGAAATAATTTCTTATTATATCTATTTAGTTTATACTGATAAATAACATCATATAAAAAAAAAATTATTTCAACACGACTTAAACGATCTAATCGAAACTTGGCATATAATAAACCAAATAAAATTCATACTTTCAGAGCTATGCCCCAAAATTATTTAATTTTGTTAATTTTTTTTTTACCAAAAAATCAGAATAGCCTATAACCTTCCCGCGGAAATCGTGAACATTTGGCAAATAGCCTTATCACAATTGGATAAACGGTTTGACAGTACATAAAATATGAGTAAAAAAATTGACAAATCGCACTATTGATAATAGAAATATATATATATATACGTTTGGTAGATCTTATGTGTAGTGCAGAAGACAAATGTTCCTTGGCTTGCATTCAGTTATCACCCCAGGTGGCTGTTGAAGCAGAAAATACTTCTAGTTAAATATAGAGTCTTTTGTATCATTAAATTGGTTAACTTTTCTAATAGTCTTAACCTTTCAAGTTCTTTGAAAAGAATGAGATTTAATTCTTTTAAACAAGAAATAATTGCTGTATGGTGTAATATCTTTGGCACAGACAGGCCTTGGCATTAATCATTAACTTTTGTGCAACACTAAATCACCGTACCTAAATGGTTAAACTGAGCATTCACTAGTTTAAGATTTTTGCTCGATGATGAGCTGGAATCCATGAAGAATCCCGTTCGATAGAAGGAACATTATCGGTTTAAAAGCTGAAATTTCAAAGGTTATTTGTTGACATTTCAACAGAACACATTTATAGAAGGATCTTCCTTTTTTCTGTTTTCTTTTAAGGTTATTCTTCAAAAAGTTAAAATCAGGACCTAATTTACCTTTTATTTTCAATAATTCTGTATACTCATCGTCAATTAACATAAGTCATTATGAAGATAATTATTTCCATTACAGGATGTTTAAGCTATTAATCAACATGTTTTCTTTAATAACGCAAGGCATTTCATCATAATTGAGAGAACACACTCATTTAGTCCTTAATGGTAATGTTTATGAAATTAGGATATACCTCTTTGCTTCTCTGGATGGAGCAATAGACTGTGGTGCGTTCATCATTGAATTAATCAATAAATAGTTGAGAAGACATCCCAAATAGTTTTGGACCGAACCTCCCTGAAGTCTGAGAATTTTAAACATGTCTATGTTATACATTGTAGTCATATTTTATGAAACAATCACCTAGGCAGAAAATGAATAGTTCAAATGCTATCTCCTTACAGTCCAAAATCCTTCGTAAAATCCTTAATGCTCCTTACTTTATCACAAA
>NW_027110982.1:11573-11846 GCF_000696795.3 Halyomorpha halys | reverse complement strand
AGAGAGAGAGAGGGAGGACAGGGACCGATAAAACTCCTTACCTCATTGGAGCAGTCCCTCCCCGTTCTTGTACCCCCTGGCTCCTGGGCCAATATTGTAAACCCCATTATAAGCGGACTCAGCCAACATCTTTATAATGCCAAGTGCCAAAGGAAGGGGCAAGTTGTAAGATAGACTTGTATATATTGTGAATAAAAAATTTAGGAAAAAAAAAGGGAGACCAATAAAACAGTCTTTCACTTGAATTCCTATGCGTCATTCCTCATTCTTTTT
>NW_027110982.1:8438-10448 GCF_000696795.3 Halyomorpha halys | reverse complement strand
CAAAAGTGAATATATCTACATTAGGAAAATAATTATGTAATATCTCAAGTTGACAAGCCAATTTTTTCGGTAAAAGAAAATTAAATATATCTAATTAAAATTCTTGTTTGTGATAAATTTGTTTATTAGTCATAACAATTCAATCCTCAGAATCCAAAATCCTTCGTAAAATACTCAATGCTCCTTATTTTGTTACTAATAAAACCATCCACAAAGACCTAAATGTTCCTTATGCAACCGATCTAGTCCGAACCCGATATTATTCCTTCCATAATAAACTCCCTAACCACCCAAACCCACTCGTTTCTAACCTTGCTTCCTCTTCCATTCCTGGCAATCCTCCGAGGCGCCTGAAAAGAAGATGGCCTCGTGATCTTATAATGTAAACTGTTTTTAGAGTTCTACTCTACTGCTGTATCATATCATTATGATCTCACTTCAGATTTGCTTGTTGTATTTTATATACAGTTGTAAATGTCAATAAATAAAAAAAAAGTTATAACAAAAATATCCAGATACTCTCAACACTTCTTTATTATTCTTTTATTTTAGAACTAACAAATGTATTTATGCATTGTATTATAATATTTAGAGCCGGTTCCACCATCACAGTATAACCGCAAATTTGGACTTTTCTTAGTTAAATATTTGTCGTTTATACATGCCCACGCTCAGGGGAGGAGAGGGTGAGTTAAAGGAAAATAAAAATAAATATAATCGCAAAAGGGGGAGAAAAAGAAATGATACAAAAAAAAGAATAAATTGCTCCTTAGACGCCACTTGGAAATAGCGAAAACCCCGAAACAATATGCCCACAATATAACTACAGTATACCATATATAAACAATTATCGAATTATGACCACTGGCGAATATCTTTACATGTAGATAACAGAAAATCTAGGGGTGTTACCTCCCACCTGTTGAATTATCGTAATATTAAGTGAACATAAAAAAAAAAAAAAAAAAGTAAATTAACAAGTTGAAAGCAGAGAAAGAACAGCAGAACTATATGTACAAAAGTTTAATAATAAGAAGAAATATATGTACACAGAATGAAAAAGGAAAAAAAAATTAAAACTTATAGGTTGACTTAACCTTAACTTAAATGATTAATATTTACATTTATATTTACATTATTATACAAACGAGTATAAAAGCGAATATAAAATTTTAAAAAAAAGAAATGAAATTTAATTCGAACCCAACGTAGTCTTTGGGTGTACTCCTGGCAGAACACAAGGTTCTGCGATATCTCCTTTCCGGTCTCACCTTCCTCAGAAGACTGATGATGACACCTGCCACAACTCTTCTATCTAGGACGTGCTGAAGAAACGTTGCTACACACTGTACTATATCCCCACTTCTAGTGTTAATGACCGTCCATTGAAGTAGAATACCATAATTTTGAGAAACAAAACATATACGATAACATTTCTCATATGATGATATTTCGGTTCAAACAGTAAAGACACAGGGCCTGATAAACTATCACCACTTCACATTGAACAATCGTAACGTGTACCAAAATCAAAACTGTCACCTTCATAAAACCAAAACCCACTCGTCTGAACATACGGGTTCCAAAATCAAACTGTCACCTTCAGAAAGCCAAAACCCACTCGTCTGAACATACGTGTTCCAAAATCAAACTGTCACCTTCACAAAACCAAAACCCACTCGTCTGAACATACGGGTTCCAAAATCAAACTGTCACCTTCAGAAAACCAAAACCCACTCGTCTGAACATACGTGTTCCAAAATCAAACTGTCACCTTCACAAAACCATAACCCACTCGTCTTAAAAAAAATATCCATTGTGTTTTTTTTTTACCATGACAACCATCACACCTCTTGTCTACGCAGATATAGCCAGTGTTTTTATTTCCCACGGTAACCGTAAAAACAGTTTACACTACGATTAGTGAAATCATATATAAAATAAAAGTGATTTTACTAATCTTAATTTATATTGTGATGGTGCAATCGGCCCTCAAATGCAGGAATGATG
>NW_027110982.1:6348-7358 GCF_000696795.3 Halyomorpha halys | reverse complement strand
ACATCATGTATTGTTTCTTTTAAATATATTTATCATTTTATTTGAAACAAACTGTTAAATCTTTCCTCAGTTAAAAATATATTTTTAAAGTTGAAATAGTTTAAGAGACAAAAAATAATCCCCTGGAGCTTTTTGGAGTGGCCGTGACAGTTCGCCTCGGCGGGGCGAATCAAACCAACCCCTGTCTGCCGCAGCTGGAGCCAACAGCTGTTTGGGAAGGAAGAGCAAAAAAAAAAATCGATTACTATCGATCTGAATATGTCGATATTTTTTATCGGCTTCTATCTTTGAATCCTCAACTCTCACATCGATGTTATAGCATTGAATTATATGGAGTCGATCTCATAACATAACCGTCGGAAAGTTTGAAAAACCATTTTTTGAAATGGGCTAATGCTTTGGTCGTTAAGTAACGTGTTTGGTTCGTTTTAGTGCGTGTTTCATCAACATCATAGCTTCAGTTATACTATATTTTAATTATTGATATTGGTCCGGGTTACATTAAAAAAAATAAATAGCTAAAATGGAAAACAGCCCTAACAAAGCGTTGGTAAATAATAAATGAATTGTATATAGTTGACCGTAGATTACTGATTGAAGAAGATGGTAATTGTTCTAAAGGGTCCTAGTCCCAGAATAAAAAACTATTTTTCATTTCATTTCATTTATCACCTTCTCCACAGATCTTCCCAATAACGTTTTAGCATATTAGTAGGACATTTAATTTTGTTCCTAACGCTATTGAGTAAATTGAGTGGAACTTAACAATGTTTTTTTTGTCCTATTTTATTCTATACTGCCATAAACAAGCACCTCATAATCATAACATTGATTTGATTTTTTTTTACTTCAATTAGAGAATATTTTTATTGCCTATATTTATTGTTAAATAATCACTCTATTCCAATACTTCTAGCTCGTTTATATTGACATATTTGCATAATCCCTTTTAACTCCTAACAAAAAAAAGAGAACTTAATAAAAAACAAATCGCAGATGGGGCGGAACTT
>NW_027110982.1:5090-6067 GCF_000696795.3 Halyomorpha halys | reverse complement strand
TCTTCATCAGGGCTATAGAACAAAAGAGATAACAACAAGATTTAGAGAAACATAAAATTGAAAAGAAATAGTATACAAAAGAAGTTTTGAATTATACGAAATATTGAATTAAATCATAAATAATAAAAATTGATAATTGATACTTGAATAATAAAAAATTATTGATTGATAATCATGGAATTAGAAGGTAGCTGTTTGGAAACTGTGAAAGATGAAATATAATATTTATAAATTGTACATAAATATATTTTTGTTTATTTATGTTGTTTCTTTGCTGACCGCACCCCCAATCATATTCTCCAATCAGTAAATAATAAATAGTTTTCCAATATTGGAGCTACTTTTCTTACCACAACCGGGCCATCTTCTTTGATTATTTCGGTCAATTAATAATGTTCTGATATTATATTTTAATAATTAATTATTTTTCTATAATAAATGTTTGATTGTGATAGCTAATTGGGTAAAGGGCTGGGCTATTATGACTTAGCCATAGTTTCAAGCCACCACCTGTAAAAAAAAATACGCGACAAAATCTGAGTTACGTATTATGTATTATTGTTATGTATTATGCGTAATCCCCTTTACCTCTTAATAAAAAAAGAACTTAATAAAAAACAAACCGCTGAAAATTATTATATTGTAATTTAATAGTTTAATTAAATAATAAGAGTAATAATTATGATTTCGAATGGGAAATGTGACAAATCAATTGGCTTGCACACCTGCGATGAGACAATGCCTAAGTCGACAATGAATTCCTTTAATGAAAATCAATTTGAGAATCGAAAATTACAATTAATTTATAATTTCATCTAGTTGTTATAAATATATAGATAGTTTATAATTTTCAAATAGTAAAAAAAAAAATTGAAATATTATTTGATTGGAGAAGTTTGTCGGGGGGTGCAGTCAGCAAAGAACAACATAAATAAACAAAACCATATTTATTTATTTTATGCCGACGTTTCGACCTG
>NW_027110982.1:1446-4682 GCF_000696795.3 Halyomorpha halys | reverse complement strand
TGTAGCGTAACGGAGAGTGCGGTGGTGGGGGTAATTGAGGTTATAGATACTGGAAGTCATGTAGGCAAAAGTGTAGCGTAACGGAGAGTGGGGTGGTGGGGGTAATGATGTATTCTGATCATTAAATTATGTCTGAAATAAGGAATATGCGCAAAATAAAATTTTGGTATTAATTAAAAATCTATAATAGCTACTATATATCAAGATTGAATCAGTATACAACTGCTATTGAACTAGTTAGGAGGGACAGTGATTGACTTGACATTTTCCAGGCATATTACAGCCGAATTGATGCCAGTCATCTCATATTTCTCGTACCATCGTCCGATTATGAACAGAATAATGGAAATTAATTGTTAAATATAAATATCATTTGTAAAGGAAAATAAATATCTTGATTCTAATATTGTGTGTCTATTTTATTAATATTATTATTCCAATATTTAGCGTAAAGTTGTCACGTCAGGCGCCCAACCCAACCCCCACACCCGAGTTTTTTTTGAAAAGTCAGATAAGTAAGACTACTACGAAGGGCGGGAGTGGAGGGTTTCGTGCCGTTTTTCAATTTCAGGTACTTTTTTAAATATTGCTAGATTAAACTACCTGAAAGTCTCATCTTCCCGTTTTAATTAAATATTTCAAAGATGATATAGGACCGTCGTTCCCTGAAGATCTTAGTGGGGCGGATCCGGCCGGGAAGGATGGCCTTTTTTTCGTTGTCATGATCCCCTCTTGTGAGATTGTGACTGAGGCTGGAAGGCTTCTGAAACTACAGGGCTGACTCACCACTACAGTGCAACAGAAAAAAAATATCTGCCACAACCGGATTCCAACACAAGTCCTTAGAGTTAGTAGCACAATGCCTTCCCCTGGAGCTACCCACTACCACAAAAATCTAATATAATAAGAAAAAAATATTTTATTTAAAAACAAATTTGATCCTTTTTTCTCAACTTTATTCTTTTTAAAACCTTCCAACGTTTCGACCCTCAACTCATTTTCAAGGATACCTTTATTTTGTTGTTATTTTCTCTTTTAAATTCTTAAGAATGCCGGCTAATTGCCTGTGTCCCATCTATAACTTCTTCTATATAATTCTTTCTTGAATTTAAAACTTGTACTAACCACTTCTCTTCTTTCTTTCATTTACATTTGCAAACGTAAATGTAATGCAAAGGTTTGCAAATGTAAATGAAAGAAAGAAGAGAAATGGTTAGTAAAAGTTTTAAATTTAAGAAAGAATTATATAGAAGAATTTATAGATGGGACAAAGGCAATTAGCCGGCATTTTTAAGTTTTTAAAAAAAGAAAATAACAACAGAATAAAGGTATCCTTGAAAATGACCAGAGGGTCGAAACGTTTGAAGGTTTTGAAAAGTTGTTTTTAAATAAACTAAACCACTCTCAAACAAGAATATATTAATAAAAATTAATCTAAAAAAATATTTGTTTGATTGAACGGAAGTAGTTCTGATTTTACAGTACGTAAATGTTTATCAATTTAAAATAACGAAAGCTAAGCAACTATCCCAGTGATTTATATAATGTAATATCCTCTCTTTTGATAAATAGTTATTTTAAAATATTAACAGTTATATAAAATTATAGTTTAGTTATGTTTTATTTTATGTATTGCCATTCAAAATATTGTTCAATAATAACAAAGGCCCTACGAACCCAAAGATTCGATACCACTAATCGCTCTCCACAGACATCCTTCTAGTGACCCCCCCAAACCCGATTCTACTAAAACACTTTTAACGCAATCCTCCTATCTAAGTTTCGGTCTACCCCTTGGACATTTACCCATGGGTTCGGTATTTATTAACATTTTAAGGATCTGCTCTTCACTAAGCCCTACAACCTTACACGCCCATCATTTATACACCGCAATGCTAAAGCAGTGAGATTGAATATGTAGAATGAAATTTACAATACATGTAACTTATTCAAGATAACAGAATTCACAATTTTTTAGACAGTTATATATGAATAAATTGTACCTCTGAATAGTACATGTGTACTTGTGTACTAAACGGAATTATAGTAAATTCGATTTAGTTTCAGGTTTATCTTCTATATCCAAACACATAATTTACCTTAACAAATGTACATAATTAGGTATAGTGCATATAAAAATGCTGATGTGGCTTATCTGGGTTACGCGCCTCATGTATTCTTAATTAAACAAAATATCTTGCTTCAATTATTAATTTCGATACAGTCCAAAGGCTTATGGTCTGATATAATTTTTTATTTGGGTTTAAAGGCATGTAATTCTAAAGACATTAACTTCTGTAATTAGTTTTATTTTATGTGGAATATTTTTAAAATGGTTATTTATTGATCTTCAGAATATTTCCCTCAAATTACATGTAAATAATTTAGAGGATGTTAAAATAAAACTAAATAAAAAAAAAATGTCATTCTTATTCTTAATTACTCTTATATATTATATATGTTTGTTTATATGAAGAGTGACAATACATCTTGTCATACTTCACCAAGCAGATATTTGAAATTTATTTATTATGATCAAACGCTCTAAACTTCCCATTCACTACAAAAATTATTATAAACTATGATAATCAGACCAATTTGGACATATGGAATTGAGCTCAATTCCTCACATCAAATTCATCCCGCATCCAATCCTTAAAATCCAATATCCTACGTAAAATCCTTGATGCTCCTTATTACGTTACAAATAAGCTCATTCACAAAGACCTTAACATTCCATTCGTAGTAGATTTGGCCCAAAACAGATATGCGTCTTTTCATTCCAAACTCCTAACCCATTAATTCTTAATCTCTCAACCTTAATCCTCCGAGGTGTCTGAACAGAAAATGGCCACGGGACCTTCTAATTTAAATTAATGCTAGAAGTACCACCAATGGGTGGTTCCTAGCCAACGTTTTCAAGTGTTTGAAACATTCATCCATTTTACTTATTGTATTTATTATTTTGAACAGTTGTAAATTACATTAAATAAATAAATCCAAAGAAAATGATTATGATCCAAATATCTCAAAACTTACATTTACCCATCAAAGTTGTGGTAAGGGGTGGTCTTTTCAATTTTCAAAAAGTTTTTTGGAATTCAAAAATGTATTAAAAGATTAGCAAAAATTAACCATGTAGCAAGATGGTCGGGTTAGGTGTCATTTTTAAGTTACTTTTTGACAAAGAATTGAAGGTGTAGATAGTTGACCGTAGATTAATGCTTGAAGAAGTT
>NW_027110982.1:0-301 GCF_000696795.3 Halyomorpha halys | reverse complement strand
TTATAAGACGTTGTCACGTCAAAAGACAATAATAGCGAGTAGGTTGGTCGATGTACGACATGTTATAATCTCACAAGAGGAGATCACAACACGAAAAAAATACCATGCTTCCCCGCCGACCCACCCCACTAAAACACGCGACGATCCAGTATCTCTTTTGAAACATTTACTTAAAATGGGAAGAGAAGACTTAAGATGAAATCGAACAATATTTAAAAAGTGGCTAAAATTGTAGAATTAGCGTGAATAACATTAATTTTTGTATATTTTGGTATATTAATATTTCCTAATTTGGGAATCA
>NW_027110981.1:125659-154978 GCF_000696795.3 Halyomorpha halys | reverse complement strand
TTGTATTTTTATTCTTATCATTGTATCTTATCATTGTATCTTTTTAGCCCTGATGAAGCCCTGCAAAGTGGGGCGAAACGTCGGAAAATAAATAGTTGTAAACTATTTTTGTTTCTCTTTTGACCGCAACCCTGACCATCTTCTTATATAAGAATATTAAATATTTCATTTTTCTTTCTAATCAATAAAGGTTGTTGTTTATTTGTGGGAAAGGAGGCCTGAGTAAAGTGAATTTTTTTCTTGAAAATTTGTTCATCACATTGAAATGCCGTGAAATTTTTTTTATCCATATCTTCATCATCTTAGATCTTGTTTGGGATTGACTATCACAACTTGATGAAACCCCACATCAACTTAACCCTAAATCTCACACGTTTTCCCCTTGCCTCAAATCCAACATACCTGTAAATATTTGGTAAACAAAGAAAGTAGTAATAATAACTGATATAAAGAAAATGTAAATATCGGTAAATGTAATTAAGTAGTTGGTAAAAGTAGGTGCTAGATAATAAAAATTCATTGAAATTGAAAATTCCAAATTGTTGATACTTGTTTAATTTCTCATTTAAATGTATTAAAAACTAAGTCTTTATAAATGTACATTTTTTTTCGTACCCTCCATTGAAAATAAGGAATATTTAGGTACAATGATGTCAGTTGAAGTGTGCTGCCTTCTTCTACCCATGGGTATTTTAAGGGCTTTGTCGAGTGTACACTGTCAGTGCAGAATCGATGGCGCCGTGTGTTCATTGAAACTATGATGAGCGGGGAGAGTCCGCTTTGCTGGTTGTGATAGTATTAGGTTTATACTACAGAGCCCAAGCCTCGTCCCATGGTAAGAAACATTTACCAAGGGGACACCTCCCAGGTGGTGGTGGAGAGTCGATTTCCCGGTACAGCGGGTTGGTGCAGACCTTCAACCCATCAAAAAATTTGATGTGTCTCCGACCAATGTACTCCGGCACAGAGGGAAGCTGAAGCTCATCGTGGATGACAGTGTTTCTGGCCCTCTGTAACGCTGTTCCTCTTATTATCTTCCGAAGGACAGAGTTCTGGAAGCTCTGCAGTCTGTTGAGTGTGGTTCTATACATGTGTTTGAGCAGGGGCGCACCGTAGAGCAGCGTCGGTCTAATGACAGCTTTGTATATCTGGAGCTTGAGCCTGAGCGAGAGCTGCGGAGTTATAGCAGTCGATAGCTCTTCTGACGGGCGAGCTTCAGTCTCACAAACATTTAAATGTTCATATAAATGTACATTAGTAATATCTTAAATAAAAAATAAATAGTTCAACTTAATTGACGAGATTTGACAAAATTTATAGAATTGCATACTTCAGCAACTAAAAACTATAGTAAATTTTAATTTCAAAGGTCGTGGAGACTACATTCATTAATACAACGGGGCCACAAATATCTGTTGACACTTGCAAAGCACAAACGCGTTGATGCAGCTCGTTTTTACCTCTTGATTCTGCCCCTAAGCCGACACTCGCTTTGTGTGACAGTGCACTGGTCACAAATTAGGGCCAACTTGTACCAACGAATAAAAAGTTAACATTCGCACATGCGTGAATGTGCCATATTTTGGCAACTATTTAGCAGCACTTGTACACTGAACAAAACATTATTGCACAATTAATCACGATTTGTTCAGCTCTTGGATAACCATGTCACCATTTTGTGGCAATGTGAATAATAAACAAATCCGCCTTCGCTACATTCCACATATGAAGAGAGGACACATGGCTTCCTCCCGAAGATCGTTATGACTCATTAGTTATTGAGATGCGACGGAAGCGGCTCGGGTATACTTTGATAACAGCGCCATCTATTATTTAGACAAACATGAATATAAAGGAGTTAGTTTGGAAGTGTTGCTCCCGTCCGGTTAGTTGCCGGCATTGATGTCCCAGAATTAGCGCCCTCTCACTAATTTAAGGGAGTTAAGCAACTTCCATGGAACTGAGCAATCGAATTTACAACTGCGTACTTTGTACGACCGTATAAGATGATCTTAAGTTACAGTTTAACTTTGGGTATTTTGCTTAAGAGGAATATAAAAATTAAAAATAAATCAAACAAATCCAATATCTACAACATACCTAACATATACAACATACCCCAGTATACATGGTAACATGTGCCATGTACTTCTTGTATGTTAAAGTGGTCGCAGCAGGAGAACTCACTGTGTCTCCAAACTAGACCTGGGCACTATTTAAATACTGTGTTGATAAAATAAATTAAAAGAAAGTTTAACTAAATAACTATTATCAAAACAATGTTTACCCATTAAGTGATTGTTAGATAAAATAATTTTAATAAATTACTCTATTTATTTCTCGAAATAATTATTCATTCAACAATCATTGAACAAAGCAAATGAAGCAATATATTTCAGAAACAGTATCACCGAAATAATTATTTGATAAACGCTATTTCTCAATTTTCTTTATTTTTAAATACATTATTTCACAAAAACGCACAATAATTAGTTCCAAATATAAATAATTATTTCGGAAAATAGGTTTATGCACTACATTCCCAGAAAATTACAACTATTGCTCCTATTGCCATGGTGTAGATCGTATGATAGTATTGTCATATTAGGCTTGGAGTGGTAGTTGACAGTTCATGAATCGGCAGTGAAGCCAATGCTACGTTAAAAAGGTTTCTTCGGTGATAATTCCGTGCCACGGCACCAACTGAAATGTTCCAAACTGTCCAATAGTTGCCATCATGAAGGTATCGTCATATAATCTTTAAGCTCGTTTACAAGGTAAAATAAACTTAACTGCCACGCCAAGAACTACCATGATTTTTGTACAAATTAATCCCTTCTACTTAATTACTCGTATTTCAGATAAAATATTTACGATTAGTACAAAACAACTGTTTCTTTTTGAATATTATTTCATTTTTATTTGATATAGATGTTTAATAAAAATAAAATACCTAATGACAGTAAATATTTATTTTATTGGTGAAAAATTAAGATAGATAAGAAGTGTGCAGAGAAAAATAGGCAATAAAACTAATTAAATTTCTATTTTTACTGTCAATTGAAATATATAATAAGATTGAATGCACGTTTAATCCATCTAAAAAAATTATCGATGAGGAAACCATCAAATAGTTTATAATTGGGTTACATTTAAAATGTAGGTATAGAATTATGATGGGTTTCTCATTGGGATTTTTTTTTTAATAGATCAAATGCGAATTTCAATTTACAGTAAAACGAATTTATTAATTTCAAATTGTCCATTACTATTCCACTGTTATAATACCAACTTTTCTCCACCAGGATATATACATAAAAAATCTATAAAATTTATAAGTCTTTAAGTACAGAGAAGTTACAGAACATCTTAAGTACTGAATTTTAAAGGATATTTGATAAAGAAAAGAATCTTTTATACGTAAAAGGACATACTAATAATAATAACTAATAATAAGTATAAGAAAACATTCAAATGATAATAAAAATATATTAGTTTAAAATTTAGTATTATACAATAACGAAGTTTATTTTTTATATTTTATACTATATATATTACTATTTCATTTTTTAGAAAGTAATATAGATAAGAAGAGTGCAGAGAAAAATAATCAATAAAACTAATCTAATTTTTTAAATTAAAATTACGTAATTCTGTACCTAATTTTTAACTACAACCTAATTATTAAAAATTTGATGATTTTTTTCAGTCACAAATATTTTTAATTAGCTTAAATGCGTATTCAATTAACAGTAATTTAAATTGCATATAAATTTGAAATTGTCCATAACTAGTACACTGTTATAATAGTACCTTTCCTCTACTAGGATATACACATAAAAAATCTATAAAATTTATAAGATTCTAAGCATAGAGAAGTTACAGAACATCCAATGCACTGAATTTTAAATGATATTTTATAAAGAAAAGAATCTTTTATCATTTAAATGTCATAGTTCAGGATAGGTTCTGATCAACATAATTATTTTATGGTAATATTTAGCTATTACCATTATACCATTGTATATTAAGAAGTATACAAGTATATATCCTATTCATAAAAAATAAAAATAAAATTCGGTAAAATATGAAGATATGATAAACGAGCATTGACAATTCATTGTTAATGAATCTTTAATATTAGAATTTTTAATTAAACAATTTAACTGCATAACAACCTGAAATTGTTGATAGAGCATGGTGACAGAGCAAGGATATTTAATAAAACAAATAGAGAGAGAGTGGTAGGGGGGGCAACAGACAACCGGGAACACCTTGCCTGATTTATACAGGATTTACGTGAGAGGAATTATACGCGGAAGGGGGTGAGTTCACCCTCGGCCAAACCAGAGTTATATTTAAAAGGTCGACACCCTGATAGCTCAACCTCACTGCTTCAGTTTGCTCAGATTATAGCTTCATCTAAATTGTAATCATCAATTGATTTTGTCCACTATCATCAAAATGGACTATATCAGTAGAAGAGCCAGGGAGAAAAACAAGGAAATTATTATTTCACCCAAAATTTTTATTACTTTAATTAAAAATACGTATGATTACTAGTCAAAATTGATGAGTCTGCTAAGTATAGGTAGGTAGAATAAGAAATTGTAACTGTTTTAATGCGTTAAATAAAATTCATTTCTAATTCGGAGCTCTATATTTTGTAAACTACCAACAACACAAGAAAACCTATCAAGACATTTTTTATACTGCAGCAAATTTTCTAAAATATGAGCCATAATAGGGATATTTACGTTAAGTAGTTCCTGAGATATAGCTTTTTAAATAGCACATGAATTTGAAATTGTCCATAACTTGTACACTGTTGTAATAGTACCTTTCCTCTACTAGGATATACACATAAAAAATGTATAAAATTTATAAGATTCTAAGCTCAGAAAAATTAAATTTTAAATAACAACAGTACATAAAAAAAATGCACTGAAAAAAAAGAAGTGACTTCATTTTGAGAAATCTATATCTCAAAGCTAGTTTAATGTAGTAAATGACGTTTATCATCGTGAGAGTTGTAAGAAAAATTATATATCTCAGGAATCAAAAGACTTACAGACTTGCCAGCACTCAAATTAAAGCTACTTAAATTTATCATAAAGTGAATAATGTTTACCTCCGTGGTAGTAATATTTACAGTCTCATCTACTCATCAGTAGTAGTTATGATATTAACTGTCTCATCTACTCATCAGTAGTTGTTGTAATATTAGGAGTCTAATATACTAATCAGTAGTATGTGTAAGATTTAAAGTCAAATATACTAATCAGTAATAGTTGTAACATTTACAGTCAAATCTACTGATCAGTAGTAGTTGTAATATTAACAGTCTAATCTACTAATCGGTATTAGTTGTAATATTTGACAAAATAAATTCACATATCTTAATGTCAAATTGTTTGGATAAAATATTTGATTTTTTTGTTTAAATATATCTCAAAAACCATAAGAAATTCATATTTAAAGAGAGTATAACTTACTATAAAGCAGTTTTTGACACTTATCTTCATAGAGGTAAAAGGTCACAAATGAATATAAATTTTATCCCAACAACTATACATCAATTTCTTTATGTTTTCATAAATAGCTCTATTACGACTCATATTTTACCAAATTTATTCTACTTTAAATTATGTTCTTTTAAGTTTTCTATTGTTGTTGTTAGTTTCAAAGATAAAGAGATCTAAATGAAAAATTAATTTTTATTTTTTTATGATGTTTTTTATAACAAAAAAGCCGTCATTTTTATTTCCTGTACTTGGCAGACTCATTTTAGGGTAGTAATTATACGTAGTTTTAATTACACTAATAGAAAAAGGAGTTATATAACTGCGTTTTCCTCCTCTTGGGCTCTTCTATTATTAGAATAGTGGAGAAAATTGAATATGACATTCAGTTCCGTTTTCAGAAATGCTTGTATTTTGTAATTGAGCATATTAATAATAGATACTCTTCTGTTCCAGTTAAATCCTAAAAGAAGATCTCCAAAGGGCGTTGCGAAAACAAATAGGTCTTAGAGGAATGGTGAAAGGCAGCCCCTTGACATTTCTTGGCGGGAACTTGTGACGCAACTAGCTGCGCACTTTGAATCAGAGAGAAAATTAAACCAACACAAACTGTTCCAATTACCGCCTGGTTTCATATTTCTCAGCTTAAAGTTCACCTAGGCAAAGATTTTATTCTTCAAGGTTTAGGATATTATGGTTGCTAGGGGTTCAAAATAAATAGTTTTTAACCCACTTCAAGATAACTTGAGGAAGAAGTTTCAAATTTAATGTAAATTTGAATATAAACGACCAAGAAGGTACTTATTTAATGCATTTGAACCCGTCTATTTAGGAAACTCACTACTCCGGATGCAAATTCCAAATTAATTCTTCTTCAGCACTTTCTCACTCCTCTGTAGCGGACACAAGTCATATGAGAAGTATTTTAAGAATTTGTTCTGAATCATGATTGTAAGTTTAAGGTAAAGGAAAGACTGAAAAGACAGAAAACTGCTCTCGATTTCGACTATTACAACATTTACTAGACAAACGGTCTAAATTGCCAATCCATTACAAAAGACTGATCTACATGACTATTATAAGGCCTATCTGGACATACGGAGTTGAGCTTTGGGGCTCCATTTAACATCAAATTTCTCCTGAATCCAATTCTTAGTCCAAAATCCTTAACGCTCCTTACTTTGTCACAAATCAAGTCATCCATCATGACCTCAATATCCCATATGTTGCCGATTTTGCCAAAACCAGATACCATTCCTTCCATGGTAAACTTCCCAACCACCCAAATCCACTTGTTTCTAACCTGGCTTCTCCTTCATTACCTAATAATCCTCCTTGGCGTCTGAAAAGAAAATGGTCTCGGGATCTTCTCCTCTAGAAATGTTATTGGAAATCTATCAATGGGTAGATTCTCTAGTAGATGTTTGTATCATGTCACTATCTTACCTACAGCAAATTTACTTGTTGTATATATGTTACACAGTTGTAAATAACAATAAAGAAATGATTAAAAAAAAAAAAATTAAGTTAGATATGCGTGAATACCATTTTGTATTTTAACTTAGTTTCGTCTCATTATCAGTGAGGTATATTTGTTTTTGAATAGAGAATAGAAAACGGCTTTAAAATGCATAAAACCTTAAATAGAAGAATTTTCGGATACAGCCTTCAGGTGTTGTGTTTTGTAACAATTGGCTTGTGAGTATGCTTCAAGTTAATATTGAATGGTCTTGATATATGCGTAAATAATATTAACTAAATAAACTTCTACCAATTTTAGTAACCAATAGACTATGGGCCTGACGTCACTTTGCATTGGCAGTAAGGGTATTAGGAATAGACAGTAATTGTTTAATGTCGTCAGTGGCACCTGTTGTTAACAGTATATTGTGTTTAATGACATATGTAGATATATGGGTTATTGTTCCATGTTTAAGGGTATGTACATGGAATATTAAAATATGTTTAAGGTACTCTATATTGATAAAAATAATTTAGAACTTAATCAATCACATTTAACTTGATTAGTAATCAACTATTAATAATTATTTAATTTTTACTTTATATATTATATTTTTACAAACAAATTTTTTGTAATACATTTTTAAAAAATGAGTCACTTTTATGAAAATTTTGGTATATCAAGACATTCAGTCGCCTGAACATACCCAAAATGAAGCTGATTAAATTTTCATTTAAGTATCTAGCTCGTTTTCTTTGCTATAAAAGGTATCTCTATGATGTTAACTAGAAAAGTCACGAAATGGTGATTTTTGGTTTTCGAAAATTGGTACTATTAAATGGAAAAAGTTCAATTTTTAGTAAATTTACTGTGGAAAAAGATATCCATATTTTTCGTACTGCTTATAGTGTCCAAGATATTGAGCGATGAATGAAAAATGAACAAAAATAGTTAGGTTTTTTAATTAAGTATACTCCCGGTCGTCTTCCAAGTTCGAAAATCGTGTTTTTTAATAAATATATCTGAAAAAAAACCTCCCAATTTTATTCTGTTTATTTCCTATTTGTTTGCTTCGTTCGTTGGACTTTGTGATATTCTTCTGATTTGGTGTAAGGATCCTGAACAGTGGATTTGTTAGTTGCTCTAGAGAGTCGAAAACCTTTATGTGCCTTCGTTGGACGGACTCAGACACACTGAGTAATTCGAAAAGCTCGTGCAGTTAGTCCGTCTTCATCTTCTTCAGCAATGTTGGCCGCACAATCTTCCGCAACACAGTCTCCTGGAAGCGTTGTAGATTTTGCTGTGTCCCTCCTCTGCGATGGGTGAAGAGGATAGGAGAGTTGGTCTCAAGCTTTTTTTTTTTTCTGACCTCCTAGAAAAATAAACATAACCAAATTAAATATATACAATAAAAATGGATGTATATATGCAGGCCAATATTGATCTTGGTTTGCCAGATCTTGCTCAACCCTCCGTTGTGGCCTTACCTATCTTACTTTTAAAACAGATAATTATAACGAGAATTGTAGTATTTTTCGATGTATGACATACCTCAATCTCACAAAAAGTGTCACATTTAAATTTAAAAAATGTCACAAAAGGAGATCATAACACTAAAAATAGAGTCTTGGCAGAAAAAAAAACAAAAAAAAAACACCAAAAATAATAAATGGAAGGAAATCTTGATTTGGCGTCGGTCTTACATACTTATATACCTTTCGAAAAAATTATTTTCAAATTAACGTTTTGGCTTCACTTTTGATTTGAAGGAGAGTAGGGTAGTGTTTGGCTAACGTTGTTCTGACTTTAGACGTTTTTAACTATAATAAAGAAATTAATAAAAATAATAATAAAGTATTGAAAAAATTATGAGATGAAACTAGGAGCTAGTAAAATGGAGGGAAGATGATGTCACGAAGTTGGAGATTTCATTATCTTATAAAGATTACAAGCTTACAAAACAAGTTACCCCTATAAAGCGCTAAGACCTCCTACTTAAAATAGACTCTAAATTATGCTGCTACCAATTCTATACTTATAACATTTACCATGTACTGACGTTTTACATTAATACTTCATGAATACTCCAATTATGCTCAAGTGAGTATGAATGCTAGTATTTAGTTATTTTGTTCTCTTTAAATTTATAGTTTATAATAAAAAAGAATTGGTAACACAAATGACTATATATAAGTTATTCTTGAAACATCATGGTCTTAATTTACTATTAAAAAATCATTTTATATTATTCTTCGTTGTTACTGATTATAACTGACATTCCTAATCCGTCTTGATTATTATACTTTGCAGTGGTATGTGATTGTTACTTATTTCAGTCGTAGTTTTTAGTTGTATTTTTCGAGTTATTCGAAATAGGTTAGATAAACTGTCCACGTATCAATATAGGAATTAAAGAATAAATATGATTATTACCGAATTTGAGTGTTTTTTTACACATTTTGGGTTTTTACTGAACAGTTTTGTACACTTTGGGTTTTTTACAGCACAAAAATCCGGTCCCTGACTATAAGTAATTTGTTCCCTCTAGACTACAAGAAGACAATATTCCACCCTTAGGAGACCTTTAGGTGGAGCAAGTGCCATTATGCAAATCGTCGCAGGTTCTATTCCACTCCTCCGAGATAATTAGTGGAGATCAACGCTAAGGAAAACAGAGCCTAAGCAAGCAATCTGATTTGCAATTTGATTTCGTAATAACAAACAGAAATCAATCTCAGTCCTAAATACGGTTTTCCAATTCAAATGGCCGCTCAGGAAGGAGTCAGAGAGTCGGCGTAAGTGCTAGCGCGGTGGGGCATTATGGACAGATAATAACATGTCTGCATGTAAAGCCATATCTTGCAACTTTTTATCCTAGTGTGATCTCATTCTGATCTATTCATGGCCGAAGGAATTGTAAACAGAGTAAATGTATTTTCGTGTTTACAATAGTCGTTTATAAAAAATCGCATTACCGATTCCTGGTGAAAATGTGCAATATATTTTTTGTAATATAGTTTTTTTTTCCACAATAAATGTTTCTTGGCCTACATTTCTTTCGATTTTTTTTCTTCTCCATTTTATCCTGATGGCCTCAAATCAAATCAAGTCCTCCCAAATTTTCTACCAACTCATCTTTCATTTAACCCTAGATCTTATTTTTTTCCAGCTTCCTTTCACTTCTAAATCCATAGTTATTAACGTTGGAAGTTTCTTCATTAGTTCTAAGTTCAAAGACGATCCGCTCTAAAATTGAGACAGCGACTACACCCGTACACCTAATTACAGAAACCCATTAGGACATGCTTCGCTAATCAACAGGAAACACAAAAAATTATTATAAACAAGCTACAAACATTTAAATAAAAAATACATCGAATTACACGATCTCCATTGTACGCAGGAACGAAACACTAGAAAGAGGTATACATATAGCTACTGTATAGGACCACATTAGGACACTCTATGACAAACTCTACCACCACACTAGTAGTCTAGTACAAAATGTGACAACCACGAACCTTCTTGACACACACCGAACACTCAAAAGGAGCTGGGTGAGGGATCTCCATAGCCAACTGATGAAATCAATTAAAGAAAGGAGGAGGTACCGGTCTCTATCAGGCCACCCGTGTCATTTTTTCTGGTTGGTGTCTTCAATCTGAAGACAAGTGTGACTTAAAAAAAAAATTAATATAAAAAACATCATATTTCGGGATATACTAATAAATACCTTTCCATTAGCCTCTTAATACTGCAGTGTATACTTAAATACCAGAAGAATGAATTTAATATTCGAGTGGCCACTCTTCCTTCTCCTATTCTCCGTTCAAAACCCCTGATGGAGGTTTCTTTACTGTTGAAGACTGATTCCAGCTGTTATTATTTCATTGTTTTTACGTCTTCTCAGTTAATACATTATCTGATGAGGTACTTAAGTGATCTGTTTTTTATAATTGATATTCAACTTCAACTTTTCATAAAATTTCACAGCATGTAGTTGGTTTCCTCTCTTTCTTAGTCTGGTATTGCTTGTTCATCAGTAAACATAACGTTTGTGATGAGTTTATCTTTATTGATTCTTATTCACATTTTTTTCAAGCCTTTTTCCAGTTTCAGAGGAGCACCTAGCAGTTTTTCGAGGTAAATTGTTTTAACCTTGTAATCTTTATGAGATGATGTAATCTCCAAAAGGTTCGTAACATCTTCTGCTCTCTACCACACTTGTACCTTGTTTCCTCTCCTATTTTTTACCCCATTAATTTATTATTATTTTTATTCATTACTTTATTAGAGGTCAAAAACAAAGACAACAGACACCAAAGACGAACTAGGGAGAGGCACAACTCAACTTTCCTTCAAAGCAAAAGCGAAGCCAAATTTATGTAGATGTGTCTCATATACATCCTACATAAATTTAGAAGATTTGAAAGCCAGAAGCTCTTTTGAAGACTGAATTTTCCCAGAGAGCCTTGATTTTATAAGTTATAGAATTTAATTTCATGTTTGAGACTGGTTGACTTATTACATAAAATATCCATGTAGTCTCAAGATGTTTATTTTCTTATAACTCCTACGTTTCGGCCTTTGGGTCATTCTCAACGATATCTTATTTATAATATCACAGCTAACAATGTCATTCAGCCTATTCTGCCTTTACATACATTTTAGTCTATCAAACTATTTTTATCCACAACAATTTCACACAATTTTATTTGATTTGCACTATCTATTATAACCTCATCGATCACTTTATCAATCATAACATTTATTGTTGATAAAGTGATTGATAAATAGATGGCCGAGAAGTAGAAATTAGATTATAATAAAATAAACATGTTGAGACTACATGGATTTTATTGATATTTTGTATTATTCTTTTATAATGTTAAATGAATGATATGCTATTATTTTGCTCATTAATTATCATTTCATAAATTATTTTATTCAATATTGATCTCAAAGATTAAAAAAAAAAATTCAAACAGTTACAAGAGGTTTATTTCTTGATTTAACTAGCCGGACCTTTTTCTTCAAAGCATTAATTTTTAAAGAAATCAGTGATCAACTGATCAATTCATCTTGAAGTAATTGTACTTACTTCTTGATGCTATGGATCATGGGACCCAGTGACCTCTCCTAGGGGTTTTGGGGTAAAGATGGTGCTTTGCTTACTGCTCATGATGTAATTAACGAGAAACAAGTGAGAAATATCTATTTTTTTTCAATTTCCATCGTTTAATTTTAAAAATTAAATAAAGAATGTAACAATACTCCATATTTTTCGGTAAAAAGTCATGAAGGGTTGCTCTGACTTGCATTTCTCCCTTGTTTGTCATCTTGAATTAATAATTTACGCTTTATATTAATCAAATAATTATTTTAAAAAAAAGTACGAAAATATGAAATATAAGGAATGATGAAGAGTAACTGTCATTTTTTAAAACTAGATAACACGTAAACTGAGAGTATGTGTTTCTGTTTCTTAAATGCTGAACATTCAATGCCAAACATTGACACATTATGATCTCATTGGAATTGTTCTTTATTTCATTTTCCTGGTCCAGCTATTACATCATGCAACTGCTGACAAGTGCAGTGTTTGTCAAAAAATTTCCGAACTGAAAGGATTTTTGCTGAATAGACGAAATGTTTTTTAATAGAATCGGTTGTGTAACCAAGTACTTAATGCTGCACTCTATGTTAGCAAAATTGGAGTAAGTCGTTCCCTACTCGTCAAAAATAATTTTCATAAAATTTAGTTATTACATTCTGGCTGCAATAACTACAAATGTTTTTAAATATTTGGATATGCTTGTGATTGACCAGTTTAAAGGAATAGGCTGATTTTTCTTATTTTTTACTAAAAATATTTTAAATCTTACCTTAAAGTTGTGAATATCGCAAAACTTCAAATTGGACATACACTACTTCTTCGCTCAAAAGCTCATGTGATTGATTGCGTTTCTAACTCATTTTTCGACATTTCTGACTGGTAGGATTTTTATTTGAAATCCCTCAATTTCAAATTTGAAAATGTTTGTTACTGACATGTTTTAAAAGAAAAATCTATAATTTCTTACTAAAACAAATAGAGTTCTATTCTATATTCTATTCTAACTTATTCTTAAGTATTGAATATCACAAAATTTGAAGTTTGACTTTTACTACTTTTGCATTCAAAAGTTCATGTGATTTCTCCTCTAACTCATTTTTCAATATTTCTGACTGGTGGGCTTTTTTAATAGAAATCCCTCAATTTTAAATTTAAAATGTTTGTGTCTGAACAGTTTCAAGAAAAAAATTATTTTTTTATCCGTTTCGACTATCATTGACTACTCCAAGTTTGATTTATACCACTTTTGCACTTAATTGCGCCTCTAACTCATTTTGAATTTTACTTTGAATTATATTTTGATGAGTGATTTTTTGCTATAAACTCATAAATTTTAAATTTTAAAATTTTTGTGACTTAATAGTTTCAAGAAACAAATTTATTTTTTTTCTGAAAATAATATAGAACTTATCCAAAAGTTTTGACTATCATACTACCCCCAGTTTGATTATACCACTTTTGCACTTAATTGCATCTCTCATTTTTAATATATTTTGATGAGTGAATTTTTTTCTATAAACTCCTAAATTTTAAATTTGATGATAATGTAGAATTTTTTGTCAAATAAGTGCCTCTCTCTAATTGGAGAGTTTGTTCTTGAATAATAGCTTTCCCATTATTAGTTTTTATAGCGTTATTCTCATAGCTATAAGCCGTAGATAGTGGAGCACTATAGCGGGGCTTAGGGGCGGCACTAAGACACATCAAGTTGATAACCGACCAAGTCCAAACTTTGATATTGCTGTTTGGAAATGCACCTCATCACTCCGAGGCTAATAGGAGTTTAGGACTGCCTATATCCTGATAGACATTTATCCAGCGAGCAACACAATATGCTTTATCAAGTTATATCTCCATCCTCTTCACGACCTTATCAAACTTATCCTCAAATCATTTATCGATTTATAAATAAATCAAACGTAGAAGTATGGGCCCTCAGTCACTGTACCTATATCCCAGATGGATGCCATTACCGTAATAAAAAAGGGGGTGCATACAAAACAGTGCAATTTATAGGGGGAAAGGTGCATGAGGTGGTAACCTTCATGATATTACAAAGTTATATTATTACAGATCGATATTATAAGATCCAAGTGCCTTTTAAACTCCTGAGAGCATTGTGAATCAATTATAGTTGTAGTTATAAGGTATTAGCTGATTAATTATTTGGAAATACATTAATTAATGTACACTTATCTAAACACTCAGATATTTTTGGCTTTGCGGATATAATATAGATAGATATTCGGAAAAAGGAGTATAATGGAGGGGGTAAGATGATAAAAAAAAGTGAAGCCAAAAAGGTGGGCTTAGTTACCTTATAGAGTAAAAGGAGTAGAGGAAGAGTAGCAACTGATCACTGGCTGCCTCCTGTTTCAGTTTAGATTACTATGGCGGACATTCCTATTAACCCCAACGTAAACCTTCCTTAATAATAAATAATATGTATGTGAAAAAGATATTGGTAATTTTAAAAATTCCCTGAAGTTCCTTTATTGGATTTTTTAAATTTTTAATGTTTTTCCTTTATTATTTATGTATTATATATGATAGATAGTTTTATTTAATTTGTTCTGTTTTTATTTATTATATTCTGTTAATTATTATTGTTTATCTTGTATCTTATAAAATTCATAATTATAATCATACTTATAATTATTTTATAATTTTATTTTAATTTTTAACATTTTGTATTTTACTCTAAGGCTCTAAAGCATAATTCCTATTAACCCCAACGTAAACTGTCCTTCCGTGGGTGTGGCTTTTATGGCTTCATATCTGTTTTGAATGAGGTTTTGGTCATGCCACCCATCCAGGTAGATTGGTAGACAGATCTATTTATTTGCTACTATTATTGCGTTGTCATGGAGTTTGACCCAATCGGTGTATATTAGTATGTATAATGACCAATCATATAAAATTAAGTTACTTTTAAAAGTAAAAAACATCAATATTTTCATTATCATATACAACACAAATATGTGTGGTGAGCCATAAATGCTTAGATATATCATACACAATTTTAATATCTTCTATCTCTTAAATAGCATATTGAATAAAAATTATTTTACTGTAAACATATAAAATTAAAAAAAAAAAAGTATACTTTTCAAAAATAGTAACAGTAACAACACATAAATGAATTATAGTTTACACCATGAGAATAATATGTATGTGTATAAGATATTGGTAATTTTGAAAATTCCCTAAAGTTTCTTTATTGGATTCTTTTTTATTTTTTTCCCTTTGTTATTGGAAGTTAGTCACCTTATGATTAATACTATGATAGATAGTTTCATTTAATTTATTCTGTTTCTATTTATTATATTCTGTTAATTATTATTGTTTATCTTTTATCTTATAAAATTCATAATTATAATCATACTTATGATGTTTTATAATTTTATTTTTATTTTGAACATTTTATATTTTACTCTAAGGCTCTAAAGCATAATTCTGACACCTGTAACATTATTCTATAGGTATCAGTCCCAGGATAAATAAACATTATCATTATGATTATGTTATATAATTTTTGTAAAACTGCTAGTTTCTATAATTTGTGGAGTCAAAAACAAGCATAAGAAAGTAAAATATGTTACTTAACTGCTCATTACTTTCAATAAACAAAATAGACTAACGATAAATCTTTCGTGTTAGTATCAATAAATGCTTAGACATTTTGTTTTCTTTAAGTTCCTAGAAATGAACATTCTAGCCATTGACATGTACCAGTTAGTAACCAGGTCAACCTTTTTTTATTTAAATATTAAAAGTTTGATGCCAAAACCCTTTTCAAAAATGGCGTCAGTTGAACGCTTGTAACGCTGAGGGATTCGTCTTACTACAGCCGCCAATTTTGAAACAAATGTTGGCACAAAACTCCTGATATTTAAAAACAAATATTTTATTTAACTTGTCAATAATTGGTGCATCTACCCTAAGTGTTTGAAGCTATTAAAAAAAAATCAATTGCGCCATTTTACAACCTTCATCTATTTTGATTGTGTATTAATACATCGATATGAAATAATCTAATGATAATCTGTATGATATAGCTATTTCTTCTAGTAAAAATATTTACTTCACATCTATGAATAAAAAAAGCTATTAATAAAGTAATAAATAAAATATTTAAAAATATTGCCCTTACAAACCCAAGGTGGCGTATCTGCAACTGTTGGTATCTTGTATTTTTTTGCCTTCAAACGTGATTTCCCTCCTGCCCATTAGGGGCTAAATTAAAAGAAATGGAAAAGCCCATATCCAATCCTTGATTCAAATCATGTTATTTTATACCAGTTTGGATTTAGAACATCCCATTCTACTATGCAATAGTGCCGACTTGTAGTGAATGATGGTCATGAATGATGTATAAAGATGAATTTAAGACCTGATCTTCCACATTGGAGCGCGGGATGTACGGCCGCGGAGTCTTTCTCGACATTGAAAAAGCTTTTGACCGAGGCTGGCATCCAGGACTGTTCTTAAAACTCCGTTAATTCCTTCCTCCAACATATTTCCTTTTAATCGACGCCTACTTCTCTGATGGAACCTAAGTAATTCATAACCTAGTCAACTGATTTCTCTTTTTTCAGTCCGCCGGTGTTCCTCAAGACAGTATCTTAGGTCCCATTCTCAATACGGTTGATATAGCTGATATCTCAACACTAACACAGTCCGAAGAATACACACAGATGACAAGTATATGCTGTCTGTAAGCAATGTCCCTTCTACTCACAAATTCTTCAGTTAAACATGTCGTGCATTGAAGAATGGTGTAACAAGAGGAGAATCAAAATAAATCCTAACAAATCCCACCAGACCACCTTTACTCTTCATCGGAAACCTCTACTCTCCTGTCCTACAGTATAATTTTTAATTATACCACTAACGCCTGTTGAACAGATTTACTACCTAGGACTCCATCATGATAGGAAACTTACTTAGACTTTCTGTACTAGACTGAAACGGCAAAAAACCGCTCGCAGATTTTGATTACTACAATACCTACTTGACAAACGCTCTAAACTTCCCATCTACTAACAAAAACTCGAATATTCCATGAAATTTACACCAGTTTGGACATAAGGCATTGAGCTATAGGGCTCCACCAAACCATCAAATTCCTCCCACCTAGAATCCTTACAATCCAAAATCCTCTGTAAAGTCCTCAATACTTCTTTTTACGTCACAAATAAACTCATATATAAAGACATCAACAACCCGTACCTTGCAGATTTGGCCCGAAATTGTCATACGTCGTTTCACTTCAAAATCCTTACCCCACCAAACCCATTAGTTTTTAATCTTTTATCCTTAATGATCCCTAATAATCCTCTGAGTCGTCTGATAATAAGATAATCAGGGAAATCAGGAAAAATATTTTTCCGAACAATTATGAATCATATTTTACTTAACAGAAAGGTATTGAATAATAACCAATATAATATTTATTTCTCATCTGTTGCTCGAAGATTGTGAATGAAGTCTCGACCATTTTCAGCAGGCACATTCTTTAGTCCGATAATGAACACTCAATACGTAATGAACCCTTCTCATCCACCCAATGATTCCGCAATTATTTATAGAATTGACAGAAAAAAAAACAAACAAATAAGACCCCATGACGTCAGAAAACCTATTTAAAAAATCAGATAATTCCCGACGTGTTATTTTTAGAAGATCCAGAAATAGCAGGACGCTATCGAGAAGGCACTTTCTACCGACCAATAGAAATTGATCCCAGGCCCTACTCGATGGCTGATTGGTCCAAACAATTAGAAGATGTCTCCCTGTCTCCTCGGTTTTCACAAAAATAAAATCATTCCACGAAGGCCTCTTGAAGAATGATTGGGATAAGTGCTTCAATGTATTAATATAGTTATTCATAATACATTGTAAATTTATTATATACATTTATTTATTAGTTTATTAATATATGATATATTAGTTTTTTTTAATATTAATTGATTTAGAGTAGGAAACGAATAAAAACACAAATATCTTATTAATCTTATCTCTTCACTTTGGATATTTTTGTTGTTCTGTGTTCTGTTATTTCGGCTCTATGAGTAGTATCTCCTGAAACATTTCTATCATTTACTTACAATTCACTAATACATAAACACTAAATTTCTACTAACATACCTTACAATTTATTTGTTCAAGTTCAATTAATATCACATTATTTCTTTTAATAATTTTCTAATCTGCTACTAAATATTGTTGCACCAGTTTAAATTTTTAATAGTTTTCTTATACACCCTATTATCAAAACCTTTCACCAGGACAGGACTCGGGTACCAACAAATTGTACTGTTCAATATATTTTATCTTTCATTGGTATCAAATTAATTAATAATTTTCAATTTTTATTCCTAAGACTACACTTGTATAGTTAAAAAAAATTGAGCCTAAATTGTTTAAGTAATCATTTTACAAACAGAAATTTCATTGTAGGGTATTAATACCATATGAAAACAAGTAAACCTCGAAACATCATCTAAGTATACTTCTTTATCATTGACTGACTATAATGTCCTTCATCTTGTTCATTTGAGAAATATGTATCATACGAATCGAAACATTAACAAAATAATAGGTATACAATAATTTTTATTTAATCCAAATAAGAAAAGACTAACGGCATGTTAAAAAAAAATAAAATAAAATAAATAAAGAAATTTCAACTAGAATATTAGATGAAAATATAATTAGACTATTTTAGAAGATAATAAAAATATATAATTTAAATAGACATTCACAGAATAATAAATCAGATTAATTGACGTAATTAAACAAAAATTAAGAGAACTTACGCTCTTCTTAAGTGCTACAAAACTATTTTTGCCTGTCTTACTTTTAAATGAGAAAGTAAAAGCCAGTGTAGTCGTAGTAGCCAGAGTAGCGTCAAGGTAATTTACAAGAATTCTAAGTTTAGTCCAGAATTGCTATCAAGAAGGACTAAATACGATAGTTGAAATATAAAGTGAACTTTTCTTGGCTGTTATTTTCATATATTTAAAATAAAACAATTACCATTTCATTTCACAATTATCTTTAATCAAACTTGATATCATTATTAAATTGATTCCCCCTACAAATCCCATCAAATCACATTTACTCTTCGTCGTAATCCTACCGACTGCCCTACAGTATACTTTAATAATGTGGCTCTTACCCCCTGTAGAACAGATTCGTTATCTTGGACTACATCTTGACAAACGTCTAACCTGGAATCCTCACACAAGACTGAAAAGGCAGGAAACTGCACGCAGATTCCGACTATTTCAGCACTTACTAGACAAACGGTCTAAACTTCCAACTCATTACAAAAGACTGATCTACATGACAATAATAAGGCCCATCTGGACATACGGAGTTGAGCTTTGGGGCTCCACTAAACCTTCGAATTCCTCTCGTATCCAATCTTTACAATCCAAAATCCTTCGTAAAATCCTCAATGCTTCTTATTTTGTTACTACTAAAACCATCCATAAAGACCTAAATGTTACTTATGTAACCGATCTAGCCCGAACCCGATATTATTCCTTCCATAATAAACTCCCTAACCACCCAAACCCATTAGTTTCTAACCTTGTTTCCTCTTCCATTCCTGGCAATCCTCCGAGGCGCCTGAAAAGAAGATGGCCTCCTGACCTTATATTGTAAACTGTTTTTAGAGTTCTACTAATGGGTAGTTTCTCTACATCCTGTATCATATCATTATGTCATTATGATCAAATTTACTTGTTGTATTTTTTATACAGTTGTAAATATCAATAAATAAATATTTAAAAAAATTGATTCCCATCACAAAGTTGGGTTTAAGCAATTTGTCACCGTAATTCAAATGAAACTATCTGTTTCTCAATATGAAAATCACTCAATTTTCTTCATTCTGACTTTAAGTTTTCTGTCAAAGTGTCTCAAAGTATCAAGTAAACAAATAAAAAAATTTTTTCCAATTAAAAACAACTTTTAATTGTTTTTCTTTTCTTTTTTAATATTTGAATTCGGGTTCCCGCTCACGCAGTACCTTCATACATTTTTCCTAGTATCAAAATATTAAATACTTATTTACAGATTGTCATTATTTATAAGTAGATAGCGGATTTTTGTAAAGTAAACAACCGAAAAACTTGTAGTAAAAAATTTAAAAACTGTGCAACATCGTGCAATAAAAACCCAAAACATTTACAAAAACCTCAAACACTGAATATAGAACTTTATTATTTACTTTATTTCAATAAAATTTTGATGTTAAAAAACTTCCAAAGATGAATATAAACTATTTTATATATTTCTTCATTATTGTACATCATTTCAGGAGAATGCAGTGTGAAGCAATTTTCTACCATGAAATATGGATGACATAATTCTAATAGTGAAGTATGAGGATTATAACGGTGCATGAATACGGGACAATTGTCCCGAAACGTTGTACAACAATGAAGAAAAATAGAAAATTTATATTCATCTTTGGAAGTTTTTTAAGCTCAAAATTTTATAGAAATTAATATATCAAACTTCCTAAAAAGAAAATCTAGATTGTTTAATTCATAATTTTAATACATTGAATTTTCACCTGACCTTATACTCATAGGTAATGTGTACTTTTTACTATTATATAAATAACAATAAAAAAAAAAATTGATATTTCCAGAAAGTCAGACCGTAGAATATAGGGCGGAGTTAAGTTAGCCGGAGACTGGCGAAAGTTAAAAAAAAAATACACTGAACGTTCTCTATAACAAGGTTGTAAGATTTAAGAAAGCTGTTTATTAATAACCATTACTAATTAATATGTTACTAATAAGTAAATTTTCTGTACTATAATGTCTCGCTTATTTCAGCCGCTACACGGGACCAACTTCCTAATAAAAGATTACCATGTCACAATTTATTAATTTATTAAAAGATTATAACTTTATTTGAATACTCATGCTTGTGTATTTATACATACACTTGTCAAATGTATACATAAACACTATTGGCAATGGAGGATTCGCAGAGTGATAGACATGACAGGACAGGAAGGGACCAACAGGTACATTCCCACGTGAAGAGGAAGTCACCGTCACCCTTCCCACGGCCTTTTGTAGTAATTAATTATCCCAAGAGGGGGGGGCGACAAATACTAAATTCTATTGTCCGCACCCAGATCAGCTGACCGCGGTAATAACGCGCTGTACCAGGATGCGGTCGATGCCTCCTCATTATTTCATTGCAACGCCGTTGGATTACACGTTAAGAGCTCTTTAAACTGTTCCCAGTATAGTAGATTGGTTAGCGACTGGACTAGGTTCACGTATAGTAATAGTCGTTGACTACAGTTCATCGGAGACAGACCTCGAATAGCAAATATAATATTAGATAACAAATCCTTTTTGGGTTTGATATTTATTTCAATAATAATTTCTACCTTATAGTAATTATTTATTACCAACCTAACTTGAAGTAATAAAAAAATCTCTTACAAAAAAGATTACCAACCTTAAATGAATACGACAATCATAAATCGAATGGTTTCCGAAAAAAACACACAAGTCAGAAAATCACAATTTTCGGAAACTAAAAAAAAAAAACCTTAATATATTAATTTTTTTGTAATCAATTCATCCTTTTAATTTGGCTTCGATGTTTCGGGATATCTTCCCTTTCTTTTATTTTACATGGAAACTTTTCTTATTATAATATAGCTCTGTACCGTCTAAAAAATTAATTTTTTAACTACGTCATTCTCAAATTTTTTTTTCGTTTGAACTATCAAGAATATTACCAAAATCAAATGATTGGTATCAAATTAAGTCCTCTAGAATGGAAAATTGCACCTCTGTTACCAGAATACATTAAAACTTCCCTAATATTGTTATAAGCTATTATTAAAGTAATTAACAATTATTGATAAAAAAAAAAAGATCACTTCTGAAAAATATACTATCCATCCGTGCGTGGGATGCTGTTTTAGGAAATGTTGAAGCACTGAGACCACCACCTTGCGACACTTCTTCCAGGGGCAGCTGCATGGAACAACACTGAAAAGTGTAGTTATTACTGGAAAAGTTAAAAACATGGAGTGTGAGTACAGGAGGGCTTGGGCAAATCACTTTATTTGTAGGGGTTTTTACTGTACGACCTAAGCTTTTTTGACAGAATAGGTTCTTTAATCAGGGTCGAACTCTTCACTGATGATCTAAGTCATTTATTGACCATTGGAGTATTTGATAGCTTCTCTTTAATTATTTCCCATAGTTAGGTTCAATAAATGAAGATTTATTGTTATTTCATTAAAAAGACGTAATTTCTTAAACTATATATTTAAATAAACAATCCTGCTTTTATACCCTACCTAAATAAAGCATTATATTCAATATATTATGGTTCCAATTTGAAATTGACCAAAATAATTCGATTAAATAGTTCTGGTACACCTTCTTCTTAGTGTAACTAGCAAGGTCTGTTTTGTAATGATAACTGGAATCGAGAGTTTTAAGGGAGCTTTATGAGATAAAAGTGTTTTTTTTAGAAAAACGTATCGTGTTTTTTTCCATTACATTTATTCAATATTTTTTTTTCCTTTTTTATAATAATTAATTTAGGGGCACTTTCGCTCAGTATTTTGCTATTATGTTTTCTCATAATAATTTATTATGAGTTTTAACTCAGTGAGACAGTAAACTGTCCAGGCTTATACACGTTAACGTGACAGTGGTTTCACATCATTTGATGAACTCGCAACTATCTCGCCAGACCCATGGCGATATTACAGTCATGATATTAGAAATTGTTACGACTGCATTCAGTCCCCGTAGCAGCAGTACTTAGCAGTGTTAAGAATATATTTCATTTGCATGCCTATATTTCACATTACACCTCAATCACCTTAATCAAAGGATTAAAACCGAATATTTCAAAAAAACCTTAGAGACGATGATAATATCAAGGGATTTACTGTCCCAAATATAACATCAATCAGACAAAAATATATATTTATAAAAATAATTAAAAAAAAAATAATAATACACATGTAAGCAAAATTAAATAATAAATAAATCGCGTGGATGACCAGTGATGTTTTACGGCATTATACAAACACAAACAGTGGCTGCAATATTTAAAACCTGTCACTGTGTAAATGAACCTTTATGCTTGCCTTCAGTTGTGACAAATAATATACCGCATTGCATGACTTTCCTGCAGTGACTTATTACTTTGAAGATACCACTTGTTCGTTGAAATAACCAAGTGACCTAAGATACCTCATTATGGGATTGCTAGTAGAGGTCTCACCCTCATTAATTTAAGAACACAAAAAATTAGAAAATTTGGGATTTGAGAACCTTCGACAAACTGCTAAAAATGTTGTAAAATATTTAACTCGAAATAGCTTATAAGTAGCCATTTTCTGAGGTCAATTTTCAAACATTGTATAATGTGAGGGATTTTGTAGATTTCAGACGATCTCCCAAGAATACCCTTTTTATATTAGAAATTTATTTTTTATTTATGTATTCAAAAAAGTACATCAAATATTGTACGACCAGATGCGAACATCTATTAGTCGATGCCAAAATAACATATAAATAACCTTTGTAAACATAAATACAAATTATTAGTTAGCCCGATTAATTATAGTACAAGAGCCGGGAAGAAAAAAAGGCAGTTATCTCACCCCAATTTTTGATTACTTTAGTGAAACTAGGTATAATTACTAGTCAAAATTTATGAGTCTGCCAAGTATAAGTAGGGGGAATAAAAATTACGTCAGTTTTAAACCCTTTAAAAAAATTCATTCGGAGCTCTATATCTTAAAAACGAACAACAACACTAGAAAATCTAAGAGAACATTATTTAAGGAAGAGTACATTTCCTGAAATATTAGCCCTAAATAAACTATCTATGTCCAATAGTTCCCGAGATATAGCTTTTTAAAAAGCAAAATTTCTTAAAAACCCACTGAAAGATTAGTAGTTAGTCAATTTATGTTGAGAAATCTATATCTCAGGAACTGTGTGACGTACATATGTCTACTAGCATTCAAATGAAAGATAGTTTAATGGACTATAATGAAGTTTAGGACCTTTACCTTCGTAGGAATAGTAGTTTTCATGATATTTGCTAAAATAAATCGATTTATAGTTATTCAGACAATAAGTTTGATTTATGAAAAACTTCATTTCAGAAACCATTGGACGTACAGATGTCTGCCAGCGCTCAAACTAAAGCTAGGTAAATTTACTACAAAATAGTTAATTATATTTATCTTTGTAGGAGTAGTAGTTTTTATATTTGACAAAATAAACTCACAAAATGTTAATTTCTAGTTGTTCGTATAAAATGTTGGATTTTTGAAAAAATTATCGCTTTGAAACAGCAGCCATTTTTTATTCCCCCTACCTATACTTGGCAGACTCATCAATTTTGGCTAGTAATTATACCTAGTTGTCAATTAAATAATCAAAAATTGGGATGAGATAACTGCCTTTTTTCTCCTCTTGGGCTCTTGTACTACTAGTATATTTACCGCCGAAGCGAGTACTTGATTAGTTAGTGTGGGTCCCAGGACATAAGAGATGAGAAAGCTGATCAGCTTGCTAGAAACCGGGCTGAGCACCCTCCTATAGGACCAGAACCATTCCTAGGGGTTTCTAAAAGGCATCAGAGAAAAGTAGTTCTTGACTGGACATCGAAGATAGGAGGCAAAGAGTCAAGGGTATGTATAGGGCTGAGATAGGCCGAGATTTTAATAACTAAGTGGCTGCTAGGCCTCAACAGAAATTATTAATTGGAGTTCCTACAGATCGTTGCAAACTTAAAAGACATCTCAAAATATGTTAAGTAGTTCGCGATGAAACCTGCTGCATATGTGGACAGGTTCAGGAAACTGCCTTACATTACATAGCAGATTGTGGCAGGTATGCGTCTTTAAGATATAGGCTTCTAGGCTCTGATAGAATCGCAGAAAATGAAGCTTCCTCTATAGATTGGGTGTCCCTTTTAAATTTCATTAGAAAGTCAAAAAGGTTCAACCTAGAGGAATAAGATACATAAAAGAGAAATTCCATTGGCCAGTCTTGGGGTAGGCAAAAAGGACCAATAGGCCCACTTCCCGGACTTCCCGTCCCCCAATCATTACCAGTACCAGTACCAGTACCCCTTTCATTATTACGGGACTATGGTGGCTACTACGATTTGTAAGTTAGAATTAAATAGTATATAAATTAATTTCTAGCCATAAAACTAATAATTCAAATATTTACATATAAAATAAAAATAATTGAAAAGACTTAAGAAGTGAATAATAATGATACACATTTTTCAATTAATAATAATGAGCTAATGAATTCGTAATAAGTATGAAGTGAACATGATTAAAAATAAAAATATAATATAATATATAAAAAAGGATAAAATATATAATAAATATAATATCGTACAATAATATATACTATGAAATCTAATATAAAGAATATAAAAAAGAAAAAGGAGCATTAAAACTAAAGAGCAGCTAAAGGATCCAATAAGAAAAAATAATTAAAGAATACGATAAAAATAAGGATCTAAGTATACCTAAATAATAATATATGATTTAACACACATATACAATATTAAAATTTTAGATTTTGCTCCGAGTTTAGGGAGGGAAGGCAATCGCCTTTAAATTGTTTTGAAAGTTCCCTGCCCATGTTTTGATTTTTAATTATATGATTTTCAAAACTAACCTGATCAAACTCTTGGTAAGAAATGACCGATATTTTGTTTGTTTGTTTTTTTCATTTTTTTATTATATAAGTATTTGAAAATATTGATATGAATTACGGTTTAAAAGTTAGCTAAATGTAAGTAAAGAGTTTTTTGTCAAAAACCCCGGCGGTTGAAACTTATATTTCTAACATATGATTATGATAGAGAGAAGATATATATAAGCACATAGAGGACGAGATAAGCGGAAAAGACAAGAGGAGACTGGTAGCGCTGGGCCGACACAGACGGGACTAGGCGGTACCTGCCGTGTCACTTGCTGAGCCTTCTCTTCCACTTTGATAATTGTTTACTCTCACAGCCAGTGCAGAACATTACAGTCATTTACACCATTCTTTATCCGCTTCTTCTGCATCATAATTCCTAACCTGTCAAGTTTCAGTTTCAAGGAGCTGTCTCCCGGTAGATTTAAGGAATGGCTAATAAGAATTATTAATAGATTAAATAGATTATTTTGTTTTACCTCTTTGTGACAAATAATTTGGGATTTTTATTTAATATGTATTATTTAAATTTCGCTTTAGTTAAATTCATCCTGCTTTAAATTTATATACACATTAAGATTTTTTCGCTTTTTGTAAATACCATGATTAAAAATGTCACCATACTCCATACACTGTTGAAAGAAATTTTAAAATCTATTTATATTACCCTTGATAGATATAATCGATTATATTGAGAGAAAAAAAACCAAGGCTATTAGTAAAAGCGCCCAGGAAGAGAAAAAAGGCAGTTATCTTACTCCAATTTCTGATTAATTTAATGAAAACTATGTATAATTACTAGTCAAAACTGATGAGTCAGCCAAGCATAGGTAGGGAATACAAAATGGCGGCTGTTTCTAAAGGGTAAAAAAATTAAATTTCCATTCCTAGTTCTGTACCTTTAAAACTACCAACAACACTAGATAATCTAAGAGAACATTATATAAAGAAGAGTAGAAGTTACGGTCTGAGTCAGCTGTTATTTCGATGTCAGCTGACTGAGGGGATCAGCTGATCGAGGGTAAATAACAGATGTAGCGAACACAATAAAGCTAGTATTTTACATCAGTTCAAGCGTGTTAGATCTTATTCCTTCTTCCCTTATTTGACATTTTGCTTTCGCCGATACTTAACTTAGATTTTCATATGAGCCATCATTTAAAAAATCATTTAAAATATGAGCCATTATACGTTCAATAGTTCTCGAGATATAATAGCTTTATAAAAAAACAATATTTCAAATAAAACGCACTGAAAAATCAGTAGTTAGTGAATTTATTTTGAGAAATTTATATCTCAAAAACTATTAGATGTACTGAGATTTATGAGCACTCAAATTAAATCTAGTTAAACGTACTATAAAGTAGTTTATTACATTTATATTTGCAGGAGTAGTTTTCATGATATTTGCTAAAATAAATTGAATTATAGTTGTTCTGACAATGATTGATTTCACGTGAACAATTTCTATATGAACATAAAAACTACAACCCGTACAAAGATACGTGTAATAAACTAATTTACAGTAAGTGAAATTACCTTTAATTTGAGTGCTGGTAGACATATTTTCGTCCTATGGACCGTGAGATATATTTTTTAATAAATAAATTTTTTTTCAGACAACAACCAATCGAGATTTTATGAATTTATTTTGTTTAATATAATGAAACTACTAATCCTATGAAGATAAACATGCTCAATTACTTTATAGTTCATTAAACTAGCTTTAATATGAGTGATAATAGACATAAAATAGAGAAAACAAGTATTATTGACATAATCTTTTAAATCGTTTACTGTTATCTACTAACATATTCCAAGCTTAATAGTTATTTATGACACAGTCCAATTTCATTACATATTTTTTTTCATATTATCTTTAATTCTAATAGGATCGTTATCTAATAAAACAGCTATGCGGCGCTCTGAGCAAATATTAAACATCGAGTATATAGTTGAGTGTCAGAATGAACAGCCGAAATTCAATTCGGACAATCAACAATATTTTTTACTTTTGATTTTGTGTCTTTTGTCGGTCACTACCTTTCGCATTCGTTTCTTGAGCAGCTAGATGTTTCCTCCCTTTTATGGTGGTTTTTAAAAATCGAGTTTAAAAAAAGTTATTTGCTCATCCTTCCCAGCTGATTGTTGTGATTACACGTCCTTATAATTTATAGAGCTGGTTCTATTTTTGGGAACATAACCACTCAGTTCTCCCTATATCCCTTTCTCATGTTTATTTCCTATCCTTACTTATTTGTATAAATAAGAAATACCTGTCTCTTATTGACCAATAGTATAAAACTGCTATCGAAGGACACTCTTGGAGACAGGTTGTAAATAGTAGTCTAAGTTGTACATAGAATGTCACAGAGCTTGTAATAATAAAGTATATCTTACACTACTCTGAGGCTACAATCTGTAACTTTGAAATAAACGAAATAAGTTTCACACTAATAGTAAAACCTGTCAATTTTTAGTAAAGAGTGAAATAAATTCATAAACTGTACTAATGAGTTTTTCATAAACATAGTAATCCTTTCAACAAACATTGTTAGAATAATGTTTGTGAAAATATTCGTTTTAAATAATGTTATGCACTGCTGCATTAAACTACGGAGACTAACTAGCAGTCACTGCTTCTGCACTAGAGAACATGTTGGTGCTGCCCAAGTTTAGTTCTCTACCAAATAGTAAAGAGTCAATTAATTCCATTAATAACCAATAATAAAAAAACAAATAATAAACAACAACATAAACAATAATAAATAAATAAAATAATATAATAAATAATAAAATAAATTAATAAACAATGATAAATAATTACCGAGAAATGTTTCATCAATTATTTCAGTATAAACTTCAATCAAGAATAATTTTAGAACCCATTATAGAACAGGCTTTTGATCGAGTCTGGCATCCAGGACTGCTATACAAGATCCGTAAATTCCTACCACCTACATATTATCTCATTATCCGTTCTTATCTCTCAGACAGGTTATTTCAAGTAAATCACAACAGCGCTTATTCATCCCTGTTTCCTCAGTCTGCTGGTGTACCTCAGGGTAGTATCCTTGGTCCTATTCTTTATACAGTGTTTACAGCTGACATCCCAACCCATCCTAACACTATTCTCACCACGTATGCGGATGACACATGCCTATGGTCAGTGAATAATGAGCCTTCCATTGTATCCCAATCCCTCCAATCCCACATCACCAACCTTGAAGAATGGTGCCAAAACTGGGGGATTAAAATAAATTCCAATAAATCCCACCAAATCACATTTACCCTTCGTTGTAAACCTTCGTCTTGCCCCACAGTATCATTTAATAATACCCCACTTATTCCAGTTGAGCAATCCGTTACTTACCACTAAATCTGGACAAACGACTGACATGGAATCCTCATACAAGACTGAAAAGACAGGAAACTGCTCGTCGATTCCGACTATTACAACATTTACTA